>NC_056526.1:55317774-55348558 GCF_019175285.1 Sceloporus undulatus | reverse complement strand
GCATTCTCTGAAGATGCCAGCCACAGATGCTGGTGAAACATGAGGAAGAAACTCTTTTAGAACATGGCCACATAGCACGAAAAACTCACAAAAAGCTTCTTTTCACTGTTTTCTTAATGTTTTTATTGTTTGCTGCCATGACAGTGTTTTAGTACAGCCTGTGATTTTTAAAATAAAATCTTATGGGATTATTCAAGTTTGTTTGATTATTAAATGTATGCACTGCTTTCCCACCAAATGGCACTCAAGCCAGTTAACCACAATAGAAATACAAGAAATAATAAACACAATCCTATCACAAACAGAAAGTAAAAGGTGTTTTTGTTTTTTGTTTTTTGTGGGGTTTTTTTTTTGGAAAATTACATTTTAATGTGATGTTAGAATTGGCCCAGAAAGATAGTTTGCAAATAATGAAATAAATACTGTAAAGCAATCAATGGTGTAAGTCTGTCTCTGTTTATAGATAGCTCCCAGAGCTTGGTATTAAAGAGATGAAGTAGAGTACTTACTTGTAATGAAATAACTTTCTCTCTCTGGCAATGAGAGTGCAATGGAGCTACATTTCAAAAGTGGCATAACAAGTAGGAGTGAAATTATCTTATTAGTATAAGGAGTTGTAAGGATCTTTAAAAGTTGCAATTTAAGGGCATTTTCAGAAATTCCAGTGAAAATTTTTCATCTTTGATATTATTCTTTTAAACAATTATGGTGCTTGAAGACTGAGTGAGCAGCATAGGTCTCCCTCATGGGGTAAGGAGGAGGGGAAAAGATGTAGCACATTGGTAAGAAAACTTGTCTGCATGGGTTGTTGTGTCCTAAAGCATGGTATCTAACAACAATCATGTTCTGCCACTAATTTATTGCATCTTTTTCTTTCCTCAATATGGAGATTTGCAAATATGTTGGACTACCGCGATTAGATTGTAATATTTGTACACACATTCCACTTTGTGGCAGGCAATGTAAATTGTCAAAATTTTTGATGAGGCCAATAACAAAATGCTGTAATGTGTAAACAACACTTTGAAAATTGTTGATTTAAAAGAATAAATTGGAAGCTCTTGATTGTTGTGAGTGATGTGTTGTTGTAATGTGATTTCAAGTCATTTCCAGTGTATGGCGACCATAAGATATACCTATCATTCAGTTTTCTTGGCAAGATTTATTCAGAGGTGCTTGTAAATCTCCGAGTCTAGAGAGTGTGACTAGTCCAAGGCCACCTAATGGGTTTCCATGAGCAAGCTGGGTGGCAAACCATATTTTCTGGAATCCGAGAGCAGTACTCAACTCACTACGTTGCACTGGCTTGTTATTGTTCTTGTGTGCCTTCAAGTTGTTTCAGATGTATTGTGACCCTAAAGCGAACCTTTCGTGAAGTTTTATGGGGCTGCGAGAGTGTGGCTAACCCGAGGTCATCCAGTGGGTTTCCATGGCAAAGTGGCAAATTAAACCCTAATCTCCAGATTCATAGTCCAGCACTCAAACCATGATGGCCTATTACTAAATTCAGGTTACATGTGAATGATACTGTGTTGCAACCTCCTTTCTATGCCTTGAGGTTACCTTTTACCTTTCACTTATAGTGGGCCCCTTGTCAATGATGTCTGCCCAGCGTCCACCCTTTATACACTTTCCCTAAATGTATAAGGGCTAGGGTCCCAAGTGTCGTCCTTTTATAAGATTAATATTTTAGGTAGCATGTTTGTCCATGCCTGCATGGTTTAGAATTCACTCAGGCAGAGGCTTCTGTTATAACAAATAAACATTAACTTTGTTGAATAACATTTAGCAAAAAAGTAGCTTAGGTAGAATAGTTCAAACGTGGTATGATTACATTAATATAACAGTTGCACTCATTTCACAGTTTCCTCTTTATAATCTACAATACACTTTCTCTCCCAGTCAGTATCCGTATCTGATAGTATTGAGACCCTTTGTCTCTTTCTCCAGTTATGCTACTGTCTTGTTAGACTACCTCTCTGATTTTCTGTAGGACCAGTCAGATTTCCTATCTGACCCTTTCCCTAGAACACTCACTCAAAAACCTCCCCTGAACTTGAACCTTCCCTCAACTTCAGCTCCTTTCTTAAACTTAGCTTCAGTCCCCCTCACACTCAGTCTTACTCCTACCTTTTATATCTCTTTCCCCTGCAGTCCCTCCTTCACAATCAGGCTGAACCATAATTGGTTGTCAGGGAACCACGTCTGTCCAAGGACTCCATGACAGATATGTCCTTACAAGGAGTCATTGGATCCTTCACTTCAGATACAATTTCCCCATGGTATAATTTACTTCCAGGCCCAGAGGACTACCTATTTAAAATGGAAACATTCTGCTTAAGAAGGGAGCTAATGTTAGCCAAGTTCTAGCTAATGCCCTCCACAATTTGTGATGGCCAATTAGCTGAGCTCCCTTATTCCCCATGTGTTCTGGATGAAGCTGAGGACCTCCTCCAATATATGTTTAGTTGTCCTTTGTCAAAAAGAATTAGAAAGGGGGGGGGGGACTCATGAGTCCTAGTATTGTCTATTAAAAATAATTATTACATCTTCAATTTCTTAATGGCACTAACTAAAGCCCATGCAAGTTGTTATAAGGCACCACCAAAGTTTGAGGTTTTATTGCCCTTATGGCTTTATTTTGTACATACAGTGGGCCTTTGGTATCTGCTGGGGTTTGGTTCAAGGAGCCACTGTGAATATGAAAATTTGTGGATGATCAGTGGTGTGGATGATATACAATGGTGTAATAAAATGATGTCCCTTATATAAAATTGCAAAATCAAGGTTTGATTTTTGGATTCCTTTGGGAATATTTTCAAGCCATGGCTGACTGTATTTAATTGTTGCTGTAGTATTTAGAAAGGGTGTTGGAAATGTTATATTGTCTTTTAACTGTTATTTGTCATTTGTATAACTTTGTTTGTACACAGTGATGACCTATGGTTATGAGCAATTAAACCTGAGCTGACTGAAGTAATTAATTATGAATGGCAGAATACATTGTTAACACATTATTGGCACAGTTATTGTGTAAATTGTTAAAACAAAATTTGACTAAAATTGCGTAATAACTAAATAACTGTATTTGAAGGGTTGAATCTCAGATGTGCTTTGGTCATTTAGATTATGTAGGTAACTCATCATCACCTATCTTCCAGTAGTGAACTCTCATATTAAAATAAAATTCACAGATAAGGAGCTCAGTAAACTACTATGTCTGTTCTTATGGATGCTAGGTTTTGGTAAATTTACAACTATTTGAACTTGGCTAGCACTGTAATCTAGCGTGTTACCTTTTCATGGTTCTCTAGTGAGTGATATATAATAAAACTTGAAACAATGTTACAACATACCAAGACTCTCAAGGCTTGAAATATGGGAAGCAATGAAGCTAGAACAGAAGTGCATCTAGTAACAAAAAATAATTTGTAATATGTCTTCTTGCTAAGGAACATAAATTAACGTCTTCATTTTTGCACTTTTATGTGGGAAGAAATAAGCCTAATGGCAGTGTATGGGTTTTACTTAATTGTTCTTTTAGAACAGAATATATGCCAGTTGCTTGTTAAAAGTACCTTTCATTCTGCTTCTAGATCTGTTAGCTGTGCCCAAGCATCCGTATGCTGCTATGGAGAACTGGGGACTAAGTGTTTTTGTGGAGCAGAGGATACTACTGGATCCAAGCATTTCTTCCATATCTTACTTACTTGATGTCACCATGGTCATCGTACATGAGCTGTGCCACCAGGTAGGAGACAGGTCTTCAATTTGTGAGCATGCAACACAAAACAGAGTAACATTTTCCACATGGAATGTTCTGTCAGGAAAATAATTACTGAGCTGCTCATTTCTGTTTCATTTCTGTTGCACAGAGGCCCATACACTGAGCACATTAATTGGGGAAACGACTGTGATGAATAGCAAGAAATTATTTGAGTGTAATAAACTTTATAATGTTAATTGAAAGCATTAGCATCATTTCCATTGTTTCATCTTCATGGAGCAGGTATCAAATCAATATAATAAGGCTTTTCTCCATTTGGATAGATTTTAATGGACTTTTGTCTTTATATAGTTGAGTGTAGTGATAGACCCTTGCAATGATTGGTTACAGAGCTATCAAAGTCTCAGACTGAGTTTCATGTTCTGGTCAAAAATTGCATTGGCTGAAAACAATTTGGTAATCCTTCTTCTCTCCATGAATAAACTTTGGAAGCATTTTTTCCCCTTTATGTTTCTGTCATGGTCCTCTGTTCATAAATGATGAATGTCTTGCCTCTGTGTATACTGAAAGTCTTAAATACCGGGACACATTGTAGTAAAAAACAAACAAAAAACTTTACATTTATTTTTCATTTTTCTCTCTCTGTCTTCTTACTGTGATGTAAACGTAGAACCATAGTTGGAAAGGATCCCAAGGGCCACCTAGTCCATCTGCCTGCCAGTTCAGGATTCCACAGTTAAAGCATACTTGACAGGTAGCCTTCCAATCTCTCTTTTCAAACTTTCTCCAACTTTTCAAGGTAATCTGTTCCACTGTTGAACAGCTCTTGCCATCAAGAACATCTTAATATTTACTTGGAATCTCCTTTCTTGTAATTCGAATAAAGTGGTTCTGATCTTGTGACTGAATGTTATGTCAACATAAAAAAAAACATCCCATTGATTCAGTAGGTCTATGTAGGTTGCAGCTATCAGTTGGATTTAGGCCATCATATTTTAATTGCAGCTCCCTCATGTCCCCCCGCCACTGGTTCTACTGTCTTTTTTATTTCTGCAAAAATCCGTTGTGGAAAAAAAGATGGTACAGCTGCACAATAGGTTTTGATTGGTAGAATACAGAGTGGTTGTACACTCTGTACTGTATCCATAGAAATAGGTTTATATCCACAAAAGCTCATGCAAAAATAAAAGTTAGTCTTAAAGATGCTGCCACTTTACATTTCTTTCTCTACCCCCTTCCTTCGTTCATCCTTTTTAAAGCGCGTAGAGCTATATTCCATCACCTCATGGCCTTGTAGTATATCTTTACTATCTCAAGCCATCAAGAAAGAAAAGAAGGACCTACACTGCCATGGAGCCACACTTTGTAGTGGCCACTGATAGTGACTGTCTTTTTTCTTTCATTGAACTGTAGGAGAAACATTTAATCCACCACAAGTGCTTCTCATTATAGTTAGGTACCTTTAATTGGGTACCTTTGTTGCTACATTTTAATTATTACAAGTCAGTCAAAATGCAATATATATTGTCTTAATTGGTTAAGACAACCAAGAATTCTTTTTGTATCATGAAAAACAGAGCTTTTCTCACCTCCACTATAAAATGCAGTAGATTAGCATCTCATTAGTTGAATAGACCAGGATGTTTTCCAGTCCATTCAAGCAACACAGGCATTATAGTGGTCTACTTTTAACTGTTGAAATGTGTCATGTCACTTCAGAACATATTCCACACCTAGGTAGAGGTTTTCACTTCCTCTAGAATGAAATAATTTATTACTGGGCTTTTTATACAGCAGCATCCAGTGGTGGAATTTCATTGGGTGAATAGTGAGATTCAGTGGAAAGTGAAGTGGGATTACAGTCCCATGCAGACCTACAACTAGCTCTGGGAAACTATGCAAAGCTGTTTTTCAGGTGGTGTGGAGGGCTGCATAGGATGGAAAGACTTCTGAAAATTCTTCCAGTGGAAGATTGGGTCTGACTTTAAATTACATTGAGCCTAATCTTATACATGCACACGCAAAGTCAGGGATCACTTGCCTATTAGTATCCACAGAATGTCATTCTAAAGCAAGGGTTTTCAGCCTTTGGTTGTTTGAATGTTTTAGACTTTAGCTCCAAGGATCCCTGACTATTACCTATCCTGCCTGTGTTTAATGGACTTGAATATTATTTTCTAATATATTGGGGAAATTATTTTCTCATTAGCCATTGGTTTTGGCTGTGTTCCAGTTTTTGACTATCCAGGGATTTGTCACTCAAGAATATGAATATTCAGGTGCTACAATAAATTGTATCAATAAAAAAATGCCAAACTATTTAACCTTTTAGCTGCCAATTCAGAGGACCATGCAGATTTGGTATCCCTATCATGTTATCCCCCTGCCCCACCAAACCAGTATTTACATCACTTATAGTTTTATTCACAGTTTTCTTGCTAGATGTATACAAAGATATTAATATGACCTACTGGTATAAGAAAGAACATTATCACATCTATTCCTTCCAGAAATGAAAATACAATTGGCCCTTCCTTTATGTGGGGGATCTGTGCCAGACTCCGCCACGTAAGGGAAATTCCGCATAAAGTCAAGCCCCATTAGAAACAATGGGTCTCATTCCCATGGCGCGCACCTGGCGTGCGCCCCATTGTTTCTTCTGGGGCTGAGAGAAGCCTTTCCTACATAGCTCCCAGCATATGCTGGAAACCGCGTACAGCACACCCGCGTATGATGCGGGCGCACTGTACAATATAAAGGAGTTGAATAATCTTTTACCATTTATTCACAATGTACTGTATTATTTTAATGAGTAGTGATCTATTATTTTTAGTTTTATGTCTTACTATTGTTCTGGAGACATGCACACATACACCCACACTCACACACATATACATCCCTGATATATTTTAGAATATCCTTGGCATGGTAGACCTAACTTTTATGAAACTGTTACATACTAAATATGTCATACAGTTTATCCTTCACTAATCCAAAATGCATTTAACGCCTATAATTTGAAGGTAGAAAGATATACAATAATTAAATAAATATGTCATTTTGATAGTTTCATGTAATTTTTTAGGCTACCCATATTTATTATAGTTTAAATAAAACAGCATTAACCCATTTAGCACATTTTGGGAAAATTGTAACTAGGGTTTTCATTCAATTACTCACATTGGGTATTAATCTTGTTTATTGACGAGATGCACATATTTTTGCATAAGAATAGCTCAGGAGTGGGATACAGAAAAAAATATGGTCACCTCATGTGGATACCACATGTTTGGCAGATACACACAAATTCCAATAGGCACCATCTTGGAAGAGATTTTCACTTAGAAGCATGAGAGAAGAGGAACCGCTTCTTCTAATGTATGTAAGCACATACTTGACATATATAAGATTCATAATGACTTACCTTAAAAATAATTAACAATTTTAAAAGCATTCTAGCTAATGAATCAGAGGCATCATAGTTTGCTGTACTACACAGAATAGAGATTCAGCAGGCTGATAATAAACAGTTACAATGGGACACTTTCCTTGCAGTGATGGAGTAAGTGCTTTTGTAATTCCTTATTTGACTGTTGCTATACTGTATCTTAAACACATATTTGCTATTTTAGCAAGTTTGTAATTAGGCAGCTTTAGACAGCTATGAGAAAGGACCACTGTTCTTTCTAACAAACTTTAGCCAAACATGAGAAAGGACCACTGTTCTTGTGGCTATTTTGAGAATGGAGGAGGCTTAGACTAAGGAGGGTAATAATATGAATTTTATACACACACACACTCACAGAGAGAGAGAGAGAGAGAGAGAGATGGTTCCTGAATTATGTCAGGCCTAAGGCCATGGCCACATCTGCATTGCAGAAATAATGCAGTTTAACACTACTTTAACTGCTATGTCTCAATGCTGGGATTTGTAGTTTTGTGAGATATTTAGCCTTCTCTGTCAGATAGCTCTGTTTGAACATTTATATTTGCCACAACAATGTATAGATTCCAAGATTCCCTAGGATGGAACCATGACAGTTAACATGGTGTCAGACTGCATGATATCTGCAGCGTAAGTGCAGCTCATATCACGTTCATGTTACTAAAAATGTAGTTGGACTTGTTTTTGTGGTTGTTTTAAATAAAAATAACAGAATATGTTCATAACCTCTTTGGATGAGAAAACAATAATGCACTCATAGCATCCAAGATTTCTGTGCAACCACTAAAGTTGTTTGACAGGAAAATTCATATTTGACTAATTGTATGAAAACGTTGGATCTCAACTTAGTCATACATAGAGAAGCCACACTGAAATCAAGTATAACTAAGTCTGTTTGAAGTTGCTCTTCTGTTCCTTTGATATGTTTTGTGTTTGTTTATCTCTTTAAGAAACAAGCAGAATTGAATATCAAATAAAAAATATTGGGGACATTTTGAACTTAAAAGCTCACTGAAGTTGACTATGTACAATAGAAGCACTCATCAGTATTTTATAGGCTCACTCTGTTGGAAACAGATTTGCCAGTTTAGACAGTTTAAGTCATCACCAGTGACAGTGGCATATAGTTAACCTGTGGAATTCAGTGCTATTGCAAATGCCAAATGCATAGGGGGATATTTAAAAACAGGGTTAGACAACTTATCAGTGAAGAGATCAAGTAAAGCTGCTAACAAAAGTGTTCAAATCTAAATGTCCAAATAGCAATTTGTCATTCATTCCAGTGTGTTAAAAATAAAAGTTATGAAGGCAAATACAAAACTCCCATGTTTTCTTGCATCCCTCTTTCTTTCGCAATTATGTTGTCAAATGCTAGTAAGAATTGGACCCAGATTTTTCTAAAAACAATTTTCTTGAAACAAAAAACCCAATATAATGAGTTTTTTCATGTTTACCTTTTTTAAAATAGTCCATTAAATAAAAACAAAATAGGGATGGATCTTTTTGTAAGAGAAGTATTTAATAACATAAATAACTTACATTGTTACAACATAACCCACTCCAGTCAATTTGGATTACTGATTTATGGATCTTTAAAAAAAAAAAAGCAAAATAAGAAAAATGTACCATCTTTCAGAATTGTATTGAACAGAATTCAACCAAGGCTGCTCAAATTACAGGGAAATGTAAGCACTCCACTTTTTAAACACGGTGAATTTCTGGAAATTGATTTTTCTTCTTCTTTTAACTCATTGCTACCCTATCCTTACTTAGTTTCACTAACTTTGCTGTATCTTTTCTTTTTGTTCTGATCATCCTGTTCTTCCTGTCCTATTTGCTCTGTGTGTCCTCCTTCTTGGTATAGTTTTCTTTCTGATACTTCACAGTTTCCTATCTCCTCTTTGGCGGCTGTTATGAAACAACATTAAGAACATAGCTTGGGAACGCACAAAAGCACAAAGCAATTTCAGCAGGATAGTACAGGAAGGCATATAATAGAAAGAACTGATAGGCTAGCATGATACTTTGAATCAATGATTATTGAATTTTTATTCAGGTTCAACATGGATATACAATGTGAAGATATGACTTTTTAAAAACATAGTTTAATTGAACTTTTCTTTCAGTGGTTTGGTGATCTTGTGACTCCAGTATGGTGGGAAGATGTATGGCTAAAGGAAGGCTTTGCTCACTATTTTGAATTTGTTGGAACTGACTATCTCTATCCTGGCTGGAATTTGGTAAGCCTGTGTTTCTTCTTCATTTTATAAAACCAGTAGAAATGATGTTTCCTCTTAATACTGCTGGATAGTATAAGAGCGGTAAAAAGACAGAGGCCAAGCACATATTTACATACAGACGATCCCAGATTCAGATCCTAGTATCTGGTTAAAAGGACCTCAGGTGGTAAGGCTATGAAGGGTATACATTTGAGACCCTATAGACTCCCTTGAGGTCATAGCATCAAAAGTAATGAACTAAACTAAACAATTTACTGATAGTACAAGGCAATTATGTGATGTATTATCAGAGAGCATTGAAAAATGCCAAATGGTGTGTGCAAATATCAGATGTTCCATAAAGCAAAATCAGAAAGTGTGAAATCATTTGACAGTCCTCCAAAATGTATTCTTCCATTTACTATAAAAGGAATAAGGTCATGCCTGTCATAAGCGAAAGTGAAAATATCTCCTGCCCCTACAAGACATTTCAGATATGAATGATAAAGACAGAGGACTAAATCGATCAAGACTTTCTTTCCTTCTCTGCTGCAGCCCTACTTGATGCTACAAACATGTTTTGACGGATTTCCTAGTTCTTCAGAGTAAGCTTTTGGGGCACTGGGGGGCTACAAAAGGGAGAGGGTCATTCATCTACTGCATTGCCTAATAAAATCAATTTCCCATAAACTTCTAACTTGCCACTGGATACTGTGGAGAACACCAAACACCCTTTCAAATTCAACCTCCCCTTAAATCTAGTCTCTAATATTTTCTTTCATTATTAGTGCTGTCTTTCATTTCAGTTATCTTAAATACAAAAATAGATAGAAGCAATTCATTTAAGGTTTCATAAAATTCCATGGACTAACTGCTTCCTGTTTGGCCCTTAACAAAATATACGTTTTGTAGTGGTTTTCCTCAGAAAACATGTTTTTATAGATTCCATAAGAATATGTGTGCATAAGTGTTTCAGAGAGGCTTTGCATTGCATTCCTCTGAGGCTGAGAGTTTATGACTTGCCCAAGGCAACCCCAGTGGGTTCCATGGTTGAATGGGGATCTGAATCCTGATCTCTCAGAGTTCCAGCCAATTCAAACCACTGCACTACATTCACATTTTGCCTTTCTTTTTTTACCTGTTCCTCCAAGGAGGCCTCTGGTTTTAACCTGTTTCTGTGACATTTCAGAATGCTTGTATTTACCAAAGAATAGAAATGTTGCTTCATAGAACATAATTCGTAAACGTAGAAGAATATGTTTTACTAGCTTCTGGAAATCAAAATAACCATATATTTTCAGAGAGGTTTCTGTAACAATTTTACTTAATAGCTGTTCTCCATACTCAGGAAGTTTCAAAATGCTGTAAGAGAAATGTTCTGTTCCTGGTAGAGACTCCTAAGTGGCTATAATTTAAATCTTATCAGGCCCTTAAAAATATTGAGGATTATTGTGTACTGTGTATGAAGGAAGAATCACCACACTGTGTTCTAATCTGGGAGTGAATAGAGTGAGAGCCAGCATGGTGTAGTGGAAAAATATTGGACTAATTTGGGAGACTCAGGTTTTATTCTCCTTGACTTCAAATGAGCTTGGCTTGAATGCTGACTTTGGGCTCAATTTAACATAATTCACAGAATTTCTGTGATGATACAAGTGGGGCCCTTTATGCTACTTTGTATTTTTGTCATAAAAAACAAATATAAATTAGCAAACAAAACAATACCCAGTAAGAAAGTACAACCAAGTATATGGATAGGTTCTAGAAATCTTAGGTTAAAAGCTGCTATAACTGGGGATAGACCTAAGCCGTATAGGGTTCTTATAAAGTAATCCATCTCTTTCACATTTTTCTTTGGTTTTCTTCTCCTTCTATGCTTCTCAGTGCAATCCTGTGCCTCTCTTTTTAGTAGTAAAAAGGCATACATAGGGCTTTGGGATTTATTTTCAGATAAGTGTATGTAGGATTGTAATCTTTAAAAAAATGATGGCGGATGTTGGATTGGAGTCAAGGACTGTACAGATCTCTGGTATTGCTGCTACTTCCAAGTAGGTCGAGTTCACATACTTTTTGTCCTTGAATGTGTGTGTATTAGTAGAATAGAGTGGAGAAAACTACGACAAAAGCAATTGCTGGTGAGTGATTTCCCCTTTCATCTATAAAATACTAAGTGTCAAATGCTTTAGCAGTCTCTCCTTCACTCAACACTAAGAAGGCATTTCACAGAGCTCAATGGCGTTCTTCCTTTCCTTTGCTCTGTAAGAGTTTGGCTTTGCTGACAACTTTATTGGATGAGTAGGGGCAGAGTACATCAATAATGGCAGTTGCATTGAATCCTTCTTTCTTGTCTGTAAAAAAAGAAGAAAATTAAGAGGAAGGCTACTTTGTCTTTTCTATATCTGTGCGTCTTCCCCACCTCCAACCTCCTCCTTTTTTAAAAAACCCTCATTTCTACAGATGTGTTTTAATCACATATCTCTAACATATATTTCTGGAAGCTATGAAAATAATGTTTGTCTTTATAGAGACAAATAGGAAAAAAGCACAGCAACTTTCTTTAAAAAAAATGTAAGAAAGAGGAAGAACTCAATGCGAGTGCCGTCACTGATGTAATCTGCCTTGACTCATTCAATAAAGTTGCTAGCAAAGCCAAAGTTTTAATCAAAGTTTAAGTATAGAGCACCAGTAGTCATGCGAATATCCTTCATCTTTCCTCAAGTGATCCAAAGCAGTACATCACAGTGTAGTACTCCATGCTCTAGATGATTCTGTCATTTCTCCCAGAAACTGAAACTAGCTTAATACTGAAATATATGCATATCATCATTTTCTTTTTATAAAACCTGTGCTGAGCAGGCTTGTTTAAGCATAAAAATAAATATTAATGGAAAGTCATTAAACTAAAGTTCATTAAACTAAATGCGCAGTGCATTTCAAAGTGCACAGCCCAGAACCCTGATGAATGGTCCCAATTGCCTATCTCCTTCATGAGCAGGATTAAAATAATAAAAATGAAGGTTGTGATTAGCCTCATGCATATCTTTGACTTAAACTGCTTTCTGAAACGTTTATCTCATTGAGTAAAATGTTCTGACACTTTGTGAAACTCACAAGACAAATCAGAAATGGGGGGAAAAGTTCTGGAAGTAGACTTTTTAAGATATGGACTTTAAAATTTTCCCATTATTATTTTGATATATTATAATGATTATATGGTTACCTACTTGATTCTTCTATTCCATCATGCTATCTCAGCATGGTGGGAGATATAGGTTCATTTTTTTCACTTTCCTTTCAAAACTACCCCTTTTATCTCTATTCTTGGTTAAAGTCCCCAAACATTCTAAGAGAGAGGCTTTTAAATTAATTCTGCATGTAGTTTGGCATTTTTCTCCAGTAATGATGCAGTTACATAAATCTACCATTTGTTTTTCTGATTTTGCTATAGAAAGAAAGCTTTCTCTGTGAATCTGTGAAGAAATCCACTCTCAATATGGCAGGAAACAGTGAGGTATATAAGACAAAAACTTAGAGAACATTTGCCAACTCCGTTCTTATTTAATGTCAGTCCTTTTACAATCAACCGTGGGCACAGTTCTGAAACTCTGGCTAGATTCTTTATCTATGAGGAGTATTTCATTTTAAATTGAGCTATCTTGGTTCCCATGCTAGAGAAAAGGCAGCATACAGTAGGTTCTTGATATCTCCTGGGGTTTGATTCCAGGACCTACCGTGGATTCCAAAATCCATGAGTGCTCAAGTCCTTGATATGCAATGGCATAGTAAAATTGTGTCTCTTGTATAAAATGGCAAAATTAAAATATCTTTTATTTTATTTTCTTCCTTCTTTCTTTCTTTTTTAGTTTAATATTTTCAAACCATGGAGGGTTGCATCTCTGGATGCAGAATTTGTTGCTATGAAGGGTGAACTGTATAAATAAAATGTTTTCCCTCATCTCTTTGTTTAGTCTTGAGTGGACAATTTCATCTTGTAGGGTGTAAGCTGCCTGACATATCTCCATTTTCCACTGCATTCCCTCTTAAAATCACAACAAAAAATGTTGTCACATCACTTATTGTTGCCATTTTGAAACAGACTCGAGAAGAAAATTATTTGAGGTTAGTACAAGTTTAGTAGAAGTAGAGGGGCTTGCTGAGTGTTTTGGACTAAAAATTCTTATTAAAAAAATGGTGGTCTTTGATGGCCACAAAAATGGGGTCCAGATACTGCATGCAGTGTTAATCTCAAGTGATGATTCTTTAGTGTCCTGACCATGGGAATTGTTAGACTTATTTGTTGTCACTTAGGAACTGAATCTGCCAACACTTTGTATGATAGCTGCTCAAAAGCTCAACCATCCTGATACTTAAATGGGGAGGAGAAAAAACAACAAATATTTGAAAATTTGCAGACCTTTCCCAATTCTAAGTGCTGGTTGCAACCAGTGATATAATCTCAAATGTCGTTACAAGGAACAATGATCTGTTAAATATCTGCTAAAGGAGGCTGGTATAGTGGGGAATCTTGAACTATCTAATTCTTGTCTGTCTAGAAAATTTTCAACAGACTATTCCTTGATTTTTAATCTTGTTTTTTGAAAGATATCAGATATTGTTCCAGTTTTATTAGCCATAAAATATAAAATTTTGACATTGTTACCAGATAGACCCTCAGATCATATGAATCTAACTTTGGCAAAATATTGCATTAAGGAAATGGGACTCAAAACCCCACTTTCACTCAGAACTCTTTAAAAGGGGAAGTTTAAGTCAAGCACTCTTATCCCAAATGTGATATTTCCTATTGGTATCATTTCCTGTCTGTAATGCATTATTTGCCAACTGCAGGACCACCTATTGGCAGAGATAGAACTTGGTCTTGGGGTATTCAGTGTTTAAATTGTTTAATCAGGAAACTGGAGCAACTTGATGCTGGTAGATAATAAGAGTTCAACTATAGGATTTGACTAAGAAAACACTTTTCCTTTGCTTTCCTAGGCCAGAGATTCAGAAGTGTTGCGATTTTTTTTTTAGCATAAACATGTGCACCTTGGCAGGGGTTTATTTCAGAGATGATTATTTCGTAAAACACTCTTTTTTATTCCCAGTGTTTAAAAAACTCTGTTTTAGACAAGATACAGCTGAATATTTTATCATGAATATAATTTAAACAATGGAATGACCTTATTAAATATTATCCACATAGGTTTCTTAATCTCTGAATTGTGTGAATAGTTGTCTCAGAACAATGACATTCTTTTAACATTCAGCCCTTTGATCTTTGATGTATGCTAATCGTCAGTTATAACTTACATTGTACTATTCCTTTTGTTCTTTTGTTGGATACAATCCAGTTTCTGCCCCCCTTTTAAAATTCTTTTGTCCTGCAATTTCATATTCTATTTTGGAAACTATTTTTTGTGTATTTGGTTCAAGTACTATATTATTGTCATGCTAACTATCTTAAGTTTGTTTATATCCCAGTAAGTGTCCTAAAACCAGGAGCACTGACTCCTAAATTACATTACCATTATCATGATTCATATATAATAAACATCTTTGAAGTTTGATAAGAAGAACAGATTATTTAGAATGAATTAGGAACTTAAATTGACTGAAATGGCGCTTGTATATACGTGTGTGTGCAGTTAATCATTATAAATAAATGCAAGTAGAAAATATTAATAATCTTATTTCACATGTATTTTAACAATTGCTATTCTGGTTTCGACACTTACTAATAGAGATGTAGACTGTACATTACTTTTATTTATTCATTTCTAACTATAGGCTGGCATCCGTCTCTCTGTTGGAAAATTACATAAATGTAAACTGACTTACAATCATGTAAAGCTGAATTGTGCCTTTGTGCATTGCTCATATTTTCAGGAGGGAACTAGAGCTGTAGCTACATCATCGGGACCATTGTGCAAGTAGACTTCATAGTATGTCCATTGCATAATAGCCCTGTTGCATAATGTGTCTTGTTGCACAATGCATCCCAGTGCACAACATGTCCCAATGCACATCTTTCACAGTCATGTACATTGTCACAATTCACTAGCATTGTTATGGATTATGTCATTGATGTAGCTCTGTCATCATAAAGTTACACATCATAGCTTCTGATGCAGGATATTTGCCAAAGTCTTTTTACACATGAGATCCAACATTGTTTTTCCACTGACAGAACTATTTCCATCACTGGAACTGGGAGAGGAGCAATTTATTTCTAGGAGAGGGGCATTCTGCCAACTGAAAACCTGTTCTGAGGAGCTGCAGCAGGGATGGTTAAAAAGTCCTGCCATTGAAACTAGTCCTATCATGATAGCCAGCATCTACTAAAGAAACACTGAATTTAAGCCAAAAGTCTTTATATTCTTAATAATTTCAAAAGTGTGTGTGTGTGTGTGCGCATGAGAGAGAGAGAGAGAGAGAGAGAGAGAGAGATTTCTTTCCCCCAGCAATCTTAGGATAGTTCCCAAAAGCTTCACATCTCCTGCAAAGTCCTACTTTTAATGTCTCTAGACCTGTCATTCCATGTTAAAATTCATGCAAACATGATGCTTTGATCATTCTCCCAGCTATCCTCACCCCATTCCCTCTCCCACATCTTGCTTGATGCAAAGATTTAAATAATTTGAACTTGTTTATCAGAACATTTTGTACATGGTTGTGACCTTTGGTCTAACCAAGTATTTCATTAATATGGGCAGCATCCAGTTGTCATGTTCCTCTGGCTGAACAATCAAATCCAGTGGAACTTGGAAGGAGATGATCTCCCCTCCACTACAACTCACTGCACTAGTCCAAACCTGGTTCTGGGGAGCTGACAAATCCTTCAGAGCACCTTTCCTAGTTTTCATCTAAAAAAGTGAGGGGGGATTTGAGGTGACAACCAGCAAAACATGGGATCATCAGATTTGATATTTTTTTCTTCTTGGAAAACCTGGATACATAATCTTTGTGGGGTGAACTAAGTGGGAAAAGCAACTGTAAGACCTGATTAGCTTTCACAAACAATATGATAAGATCTGGAAATGTTTCATTTTCTGAAGAGAACCTACAGTTGCTCAAGAATCTTTTATTATTGTTTTGTGCTTTTTTGTTATTGCTGAAATTCAATTACTTGGAAAGTTTGATAAGAAAATCAGGTGCATTAGCTAGATAAGTGAACTACTTTCTCCTACTTTCCTCCATAAAACATAACTGTCAGAGTCTGCCATTGTCTCTTTCACAATCCTTAAAAGCAGTTCAGAGTGTAAATGCTTTTGAAATGTAGCCAAAAAGGTCTGTGTTCCCTACATTGCATTACATATTCATTCAGTTTTCATAGGTTTGAACAATACCATGCTGGTGGATAACTGTTAAGCCCCCAATATTGTCCCTGCTTCTCTTCCTAAGAGAATGACTTGGCTCTGAAGTAAAGGGTGGAGGAAATCCAAATCTCATTCACTAAATAGAAATGCTTCTTTTGAATCATGCCATAACATGTTTTTCTTTGTTCTTAATTTATTAAATCTGATTAACCTTGGTCCCAGGATGACTAGTGATGGCATACACATTCACTCTCTTTCACACATCATTTTATGAATGTTTCAAGACAGTGAGTTTGCACCAACCCACAAACTCTATATGTGCTTTCCCAGCAGCTTCATGTAAATCCTAAAAAGTATATAGGAACAGTATTGACCTCTATGGGCTCCCCCAGGCTAATGGCCAGGAGGTAGAACATATGTCCTCCACCATCATATTCTGGGAAGGTTCAGCCGAACAGCACTGGAATCATGGCAGCACAGTGCCCTCAAATCTCATGTCAGCCAAATATATCAACAGGTGTACATCACTTCAAAATATCTGCAGTATTAATAAACATTTTAATAATATTTGTTATTTATTTGTTTTATATAATTTACTAACAGCTTGACTAGTGCACACACATACGTACTCTGTATGTACAGTTTGAGAACTTGAGATGATTAATTCATCTCTTGCTAGACAGTAGTTATGATAAAATGTAACCAATTAAGGAAGCATGAGTTTGAAAAGACATTAATTGAAAATGTAGCATGAAATAGGTAATACGTATATTTGCATGTGGGAAACAGTGCTGTTCCTTTGTGATTCCCTGTAAGGTTTTGCTTCTGACGATAGTCACCTCTACTTACAAATACATGTTTATATAATCCTATGATTATTACCTTCCCTCATTTCTAAAATTGCCATGGCACTCCTCCAAAGATCTCTGGGAATTCTGATTGACATGTAAAGATTTAGCAGGAGCAAGTTCTTCACACTGGCTTTCTGAATATGATGCCAGCCCATCAATCCACTGGATACCAGTGTGCAGCAATATTTTGTAAAGGTAATGTGTGAAACTGCAGTCTTTGCAGCTTCACATTTTATTGACATAACTGAAAATGTATCAGTGTGTTTTGCTGTATTGCAGGAGAAACAAAGGTTTCTGACAGATGTCTTACATGAAGTTATGCTGCTTGATGGCCTGGCTAGTTCACACCCGGTGTCACAGGAAGTACAGCAAGCCACAGATATTGACAGGGTGTTCGACTGGATTGCCTATAAAAAGGTGGGAATAGAAAAGTGTACATATGTTTGTTGGATTTTTCTGGTATTTATTACTTCCATGTCCTGTAATGTCTACAATTTAGAAGTATTTTGCTCTGTTGGTACAATAAAAAAGGGGTGTTTTGACTCATTGACAGCTAGTATGGCAAATACCATTCTTGTTTCTCTTTTATAGCTAGTTAAAAAAATGAAGCAATCGATTTTTAAAATTTGATACAGATTGAGTCTCTCTTATCCAAGATGTATGTGATTGAAAGTGTTTTGGATTTTGGAATGCATATATATATACTTAATAAAATATCTTGGAATTGGGACCCAAGTCTAAAGACAGAATTCATTTGTGATACACACACACACACACACACACACACACACACATCTTATACACATAGCCTGAAGGTAATTTTATACTATATATTTTTAAATTTTTGTGCATGAAACAAAGTTTGTGTACACTGAACCATCAGAAAGCAAGAGTATCACTATCTCAGTCACCCATGAAAAAACTTTCATTTTTTGGAGTATTTTGGACTTCAGAATTCTGGATAAGGGAGACTTGACCTGAACTGTATCAAAAACTTATCAAATCAATATTAGTCAGAAAATTCTACATAAAACAAATAAGAAGGTGTTTAATAAATTATAGAATATGAAAAAATGCAGGACTTAAATTAGAGGATGTTGTGATTGTTGTTTACTGTGTCATTTGAAGAATCTTCCCATTATGTGTGTATTATATGGCATTGCCTTCGGAAGAGTTGCTTGATGAAAAACAGAAAAAAGATTCAGTCTATTCATCTTAGTTAATAAGAATCAATAAAATGCTGCTGTCAACGAGTCCTCAACCAGTTTATTTTTTTTATTTATTACAATGTAAAATGTATATATTATCACTGTTTTGCGAAAAAGAGGGATCACATTCTGGGCACAATGGTGAGTAAAGTCTGATGTTACCTAGGATTAGGAGGCTTTTCTGTATCATGTGCCTCACCTCTGTGAGTCAATCCCAAATAGACTTGATCTGCAGGCATCTTCTGATCTCTTTTCTCTAACTATTTTGTTCCATATTTATCTTACCATTTAGCCTTTATCCTACCCTTAACTGGCTCTGCCCTTTCTCTGAAATTCTAAATGACATTTTTCCACATCCACTTTCATTTGCTTTACAGAAGCTGCAGTATTGCTCAGTGTTTTTTAAATTTATTCATCCTCCCAGAAATTAGAATATTATTAACTATGTATCATAAACTATCATAGCACTGGGGTGGGCAAAGAATGGCTCCAGGACAGCATGCAGTACACCCCAGTGCTGTCTTTGCAACTTTTGTACCTTCCAAGCAGCCCTTTTTTCTTTCTATTAAAAGGAGTGAATGTCTCTCCAGTCTGCAGTTCACCATTTAAATGGTCTGGAGGTCTCTGTCCTGTCCTACGCATATTAACTTTTTTAATATCATTTTTTAAAAACCAGATATGTAATTCTGATCACTTCTGGTTTTCTAGTTTTTTAGAGATTTCTTTGCAGTCCAGATGGTCCAGGGTAGAAAACTGATCCTTGCACAGACCACAGTCGTCTACCCATATCACAGCATGTCAGTGTTTAAATTAAGCTCTTGATGGATAATAGGCAGCAGATATTTCTGAGACTTTTTTTAAAATTACAAAGCTGGTTTGATTTATACCTTAAAAAGCACCCTAGATTTCTGTTGCAGTTTTTACTTCCTATCCTTAACTTTCCTCTGATTGCGTTTATATTTACAGGAAGAAAACCCCTCTAAGATATATTTTTTCCTATAGTTTTAAAACACAGTTTCTGTCAAGACTGTCAGTGTTAAAAGTCCCATTTAAGATTCTGAATAAAACCATCCATTTATAGGTATTTTGGGGTATTCTCTTGATTCTCCTTTCCTTTGGAAGGAAACATTAATATTCTTGCTACTCAGATGTCTGTGGGACTAGATGTACTTGTCATTTCTACTTTGTGCTCTCGATGGCTACACTTGTGCAGAAACTTCATGATGCAAAGCTCTCAGGGAACATCACTTAGGTTCAGCATCAGAGTGAAATAGATACCCTGGAACTTGGAAATAATGTATCCATTTGAATTTTTGTCTTCATACCATTTCAGTAAATCCTTTAGAAATATCATGCTAGTATTTTAGAAATTAACAACCATTGTTTTTAAATCTATGGTCAAAAATATCATTTAAAAACTTGTTATAAATGTTGGACAGTAAGTTGTATTGATAATACTTTATCTTTTCTGATGCTCAATGAAAAATGTCTGCATACCTTAAATGGAAGAACATTAAGTTGTGCCTTTGGAATG
Organism: Sceloporus undulatus; assembly: GCF_019175285.1. Lineage (NCBI taxonomy): Eukaryota > Metazoa > Chordata > Lepidosauria > Squamata > Phrynosomatidae > Sceloporus > Sceloporus undulatus. The sequence goes on along the minus strand of NC_056526.1, from coordinate 55,328,255 downwards.
ATAGGATTTGTTAGTCTACATATGCATTAGTGGAAAAAATTAAATCTGTTTCATATATTCCAGGAGGGGCATGTTAGCTAAAAAACTATGGAACCAGGAGCTGGAATTTATCGTATGCCTGAGTAATATGCTTGTGCAGTGCAGCTATATTGAATAAAATGCAGGGGGGGGGGGTTGGTCCCATTTCACAGTTTTTAGTGGGTTCATGCTATAGCTTTAAGATGTATTTGTTAAAGCTGCCAAGTGTGAAGCATCCTTCAGGATGCATTGGCAACTGTGATGATTGTCATATTTCACATAAAGTCATGTCATGTCATTTCATTGCTTTTTCTTGTGCCAGGACTCCTCATTTCTACAAATATGCTATTTCTTCTCTGTTGATCATATGCATTTTGCACTGTTGCCTCTGAACAGTGAGATTTGCTTGTATACTTTAGCAGAGCAATCTTTGTTTGCTGATCTCTGCTATCTACTGCTTTCCTCTACATATATTAACCTGTTTCAGAGGACCCTACAGTTATCAAGTAGCTAGGGATAGTCAGGAAGAAAAAAAGAATGAATGCTCTACTTTGTAGTAGAAATGCTTCTACTAGTGTTAAACCACCACAAGATTAAAACCTTTAACGATGTGTTAACTTCAACCTCAGTTATTAAGGCACATATGTTCTAGAAAGCAATAGTAAAAACTAATTGAGGGTGGCCCATATATGTTCCATTGTCTCATAACTTTAAAATGAAGGTTAAAGCATTTCTTGTATTTGATTGTAAGGACTTCATTGTGCATCCAGATATGATTGGCTATGTGGAGCTGCAACATCTGTGTATTTCCTGTGTGATCCCTTTTAAATTATAACCAATTTTCAGGAAAAAAAGATAGCCCAGCCCAAAAAAGGACACCAGAGAAGCAGTAAGAGAAGAAAGCAAGACATGAAAATTGCTACAAACTAATCCTCCTTTTTACCACAAAACTTTTCAGATATGAAAATTCAGCTCATCTTGATTTAATAGAAGTTATTGTTAGAGAGTAAAATGACATAAAACTATTGAAGGTGTACTGATTTAACCATTGATCAGCTACTCTAGGGGAGGAGTTGAACTACCAAATTTGAATGTAGTGCTTATTTTCTCATTTTTCTTTTCTTACTATAATAATTTATATAGTTTAGGCCAATTTTTATAAATTTCAAAATATATCAGAAATCAAAAGCATTATATGCTGCCATGATAGCATCAGGAACAATATGGATCAACCAAGCCAAAGCTGTATAAAAATGTGTTCCTGTTGTTGTTGTTGTTGTTGTGTGCCTTTAAGTCGTTTCCAACTTATGCTGAGCCTAAGGTAATCCTATCATGGAATTTTCTTGGCAAGATTTGTTCAGAGGAGGTTGCACAGTATTTAAAAAATAATTATCTCATTATAATGATTGAAAAAAGTTGACTTGCAAGTTGACTTGTTCTTTTTTCTTTATTTTATGTTACTTTTGTGAGGGCCAAACAAACAAACAAACATTAGAATTGATAGGAAAATGACAGAAAATTGGAACCCATCAAATACTATCAGAGTAGAAGCTAGAAACCCATTACACCAGTAAACCCCCCCCCCAAAAAAAACCCTTTTCTCTTGTTATATTTCTTTTAAAATATAATGTTATTACCTCTGATTTCTAATTTGTTATTTCCAGGTTCTGAAGGAGGCATTGGCAATATGCTCAGCTTCTTTGTCCTCCCACTTGGGCAGATGACACAAAAAACAGAGTTGGTGTAATAAATGACAGCAACTTTATTAGTGGACAGGAATCTATAACATGTGAACAGGATGGGACGTGTGGACACTTACTTCTGGGAGGTTCGGTTAAGCCAGGCTTCCCATAGGGAACGACTTCCTGACTCTGAATTTCAAATGGAACTTCTCACAGTTTTCCATTGCCTGTTCCTCTGAAGGGATCTAAGGATCCCAAGTGGCACTGGTTAGCATTTTTATAGCGGAGTTCTAACATGGTACAAGGAGCCACCACATTCTCCTTCAAACTGGTAAGAGACATGTGGGTAAGATTCCTCTACCTTTTGGGGATGTCTCAGAAATCCCATCAAAGAAGCATGTCACCTAACTGAACACCTGCACCCCACCAAGTAATAAATAAATAATATTTCTTACCCATCTCTCCCCAAGGCTAGGGCTGGGGTAGAACACAGATTAAAATATAATATATAACTAAATGCATAGAACTATTTAAACACATTGGCTAACACACATATACATACAATTAAAACAAATCTTTACACATTAAAATCATCCAGATATAAATTTAAAATATACCAATTTAAAATTAATAGTTTACTTGAGTGATGGGAAAGCCAACTCATTTAATCCACTGATAAGAAGAAGATGCAGCCCAAAATGTAGATTCCAAAAATCACAGTTTTCAGTGGAGAGGTACATTTCATGCTTTCTAAAAAGTTATGTCTTAATGTGAATAATAACCAGCTGTGGAATATAGACTCCTCCCACTTGGAGAATCCTTTTATGCATGCCCCTCTTTACCTGGCATTGAGCCCTGCCAACCTTCCCTGGTTATATGCTTCCCTCAACATACATTGCTCTAGTCTGTTTCTTTTCTTGCTTGCCTCTAGCACCCTCCTGTTGCTTGAAATGCAGTAGTCCATCCTTATCTGCAGTTCTTGTTTCATGGTTTCAGTTACCCAGGATCACTGAAAATATAATGTAGCTGTGATTTCACTCTGTGCAATTTCAGTTACTACAGTCAGTCATGGTCTGAAACTACTACTGGTATAGGGTTCGATACTATCCACAGCTTCAGGCATCTACTGGGGGTCTTGGCACATAGCTCTCCTGGATAACAGAGAAATAATCGAGTTTTATACTGCTTTTACATGGTTCAAGACTCTGAAATTTTTAGATCTGTAGTTTGAGAGAAGGCTAAATGGCTCACAAAACTATAATTTCCAGAATTCCAGCATTGAGCCATAGCAGTTGAAGAGGTGTCAAACTAGATTATTTCTGTGGTGCAGATTCAGCCTAGAATTATTCCATTATAACTGGCATTTTTGATAACTGTTAATTTACTTGCAGGGGTATTTTTTTAGTGAATTGAGCTAGTTTGATGTTTAAAATTTGTTAATGAAGGAGTGGACATCAGGATAAGTGTTTAAGTACTATTCTTATCCAGCATTGCACTTGAACTTCAGTGATGGCCCATCTGTGTAAATAATTTCATCAACCTTCTGTGTTTGCCCATCCTTGAAGATACTGTCATAAGGCTGCTTAATGAAAAATATATATTGTGCTTTTGTCCTTGTCAGTGGTGTCAGAACACATAACAGAGGTCCTATTGGAGGGGCCTAAATGAAACTGCTGAAATAAATGAAGTCCTGGCAACATTTTGTCTAGACAACTAAGCGGGTTGTGCTTTATTTTAAAATACACAGTGTGGGTGAGGAATATTTTCAAGTATATTGGAAGGGCATGTTTATTTATATTTATTTCCTGATAAATCTGATTTACTTTGACACAGTCATATAAAACTATAGAAAAACATTGACCTCTAATATCCTAAAGCACATACAGGCTTCCAACACTAGAATAAGAGTTGTAACAGGCCAGAATACCATCTGTTTCCCATCTCCTGTTGAGAATGTGCTCATACTAGAAAGATTCTAGAATGGATCTTTAGGAAGTGGAGTAGATTTTGAAGAGAAAGAAAAAAAAGGAAGAAAGAGAATGTGGAGACAGATGTTCACATTAGGGCACATTTGTAGCACCTTTGAGACGAACTATGCAAAAGATGTTGAAACATAAGCTTTTGTGAGCTTGGTCTACATCCTCAAAAGCAGGCCACATCTACATTTAGACTTTCTCAGAAGTAGATTAAGTCTACAAAAGTGAATGCTACAACTTCTTTCATACAGTGGTAGTATTCAAAGATATAGCCATGTTCGTCTTAGGATCAGTATGTAGAGAAATCTTGTAGTACCTTTGAGACTAACTGAAAAAAAATGTTGGCAGCATGAGCTTTCATAGACTAAAGTCTACTTCCTCAGATGCATTTGGACTTTTTTCACACAGTTATGGGCTGTACAGATGAGAAGAAAAGAGCGGCCAGAGGCTCCTTTCCATACCACTGCCAAGGTACCATTAGCGCCTTGGAGTGGCATGGTGATGTCTCTTGTGCACCATGCCATTTGGGTGCAGACACGTCATCAGTGAGTGCTGCGTGTGAATTCACTTGTGCCAAAATGGCACCCAGAGAGCAAGGAGGGTGCAGATGCTCCACTCTCCTGAGCCCTAATTTCATCTGAAGAGCGCCACAAAGTGGCAGTCTGTATCGGACCTTAGTCTCAAAGGTGCTACAAGATCCCTTTGCTTCATGATATTCCAGACTAACATGGCTATGTCTGAATTCATATTTGGGTCATGCTAAACTTCACAGGTAAGTGTCTTGCTGGAATAATGGGCTGTAAATTGTAGAACTGTATACTTCTGTATATCTTCCCAATGTCTTCTGGTGCTCTTGCAATGTGCACCTGTAGAGCAGTAGCCTAGAAAACTGTTGTGGATTGCAAGGCATAAGTATTTCACTGCTTCACCTATTTCTTCCTCTTTAATTCCAGTGAGAAAAATTGTGGAGAGGGATGCATGAACTAATATTATCTTCATTTCTTCATTGGCCTTGTATCTGACCATTTTACTATTAATGGCAGATAAATTTAAAAAGTTACTCTAACAACATTAATGCATAACTTAGGGCCAAAACACACTGCATAAATAATCCAATTTGAGACCATTTTTACTGCCCTGGTTCAGTGCTAGGGAATCCTGGGAACTGTAGTTTTTGTGGCACAGCTCTCTGAAAGAGACGGCTAAATGTCTAACAAAACTACAGTTCCCAGAATTCCCTAGCATTGAGCCAAGGCAAATAGAGTGGTGTCAAACTGGATTATTTCTATGGTGTGTTTTAGTCCTTTGATAGTTTATATTTTGTTTTCCAATTAAAAATTATTATATAGTCCAATCAAAATTGTGTTTGAGATGCATATTTACTGTAGAATAAAGACCTAATTTTTTTTTAAAAAAAACCCTCCTTTGATAACTAATATCCTGCAGTTTTCAGTTTTCTATTTTAAATATCTAGGTTGGCTTTAAAAACTTGGATAATTTTATTTATTAATTAAAATATTTCTATCCTGTCCTTTATCCAAAGCTCTCAGGGCAGAATACATTAACATCAATTTAAAATAATAAATAATTACAAAAACATAGTATGTAGACTGGTTTTTCATAGATAAGGAGCTATATCATAGAATCTAATACTTCTACATGTGTGCTTCAATCAGCAAAGTAGGTATGTTCCTGGGAATTACTTGTTTAAACAAAATATTGGTTCCAGATGCAGAAATAACATAGGAAGAACAGGAGTAGGCTCAGCATATTATAACAATTTTTTTTTTATTCAAAACCAAACAACATGCACATGTGAAATGAAGCAGTCAGAAGAACACTTGAATGCTTCTTCGAAGTGGTTGACTTTTTCTTTCAGTATCTTCTACTTTTCCTGTGATGTCTGCTTTGGTGGTCAAATCAATAGATCTATGGTTCTTTAACATGCTGAAGGTAGCTTGTCATGTGGGCTTAGCTGTTTTTTCTGTCTGTTTTGCTGTTCATGCATGATCATTATGAGATTCTGGATCAGCTGCTGGGTAACTTGCCTATTGTAGACAGGCATACACAGCTACAGTAGCATTGGCTAGAGTAGAATCCTTTTAAAGCTTTTATTACCGCTGGAATCTAGCACCAAAAGTTTCTTTCTTCAACCTTCCTTCACCATCTTATCACTGTTGATGCTACTCAAAATGTCTAGCTAGATAGAGGACAAGGAGGAAAAGGGAGGCTTTACAAAAGATTTCATAAAATTATCTTCTTTGTCAGATGTGTTGTGTTGAGGCAGTCTGAATCTATACTATTACTAACTATGCAGGCAGTTCCATGGATATTCTAAGTGTCCTTTCAGCATCCCAGTCAAGTAGCTCAACATAAGTAGCTCCATATTACTGTTGAAAATAGGGTTACAGTGTCTTAGCTAAGGCTAGTCAGTGGGTTTTGCTGAACCCGTAGTTTGTGTCCTTAATAACTGTATTTTGCCACGAGAACACATTTTTATGTGTGTGATAGACAAATATAAAATATAGACTTGTTTCCTCCAGATATACTGTCAGATTGTATTCATGAAGCTTCCCCTTCTGATCATTTTCTTAAAGATTTATTCTATCTTTAGCATGTCAACATTCATTCCAGAGAAGAATTGTTCAGTACTGTAAACTGTACCAGGAGGCAGAGCTGCATTTTCTCATTCTCTGTCAGATAGATTTCTCTGTGTTTTCTCAGATAAATCATAGAGCAGTCTCTTAACTATTCCAGCAAAAGCAGTGTCTTTTCCTCTTGTGAAATATTGGTAGAGTTCTTGGTGACATCACCATCTATTTCAGAAGCAGCATGCAAACACTTTATTTAATGAGGGACATGATCTATAGGTGTTCTCTACTGAGATGGCATAAACTTCCTTGGTGGCCTGGTGAACTGTAGGCATATCTAGGGTACCATATGCTGTGCAATTACCAATGCAAACGCTTTCTTCTTTCTAGGAGATTGTGTTGATAAGCATTCATACTTACAGTTTCCTCAGGTAAGATGCTGTGCAATCTGCTCTTCACATTCTTTCTTTCTAGCTGTGTTGTCCACCACTCAGCTTAATTTAAACATGTGGAAAATTCATACTTAGGGCATGCACTTATGAGAAAGGACTGCACTTTTGCCAGACTTCCTTAAAATTCTTTGGAATCTTTGGAATGGCTGGTGTTGGCATGAGTAAGGCAAGAGCCCAGCGATTATGCTAAGAAACGTAATCAACTCCAGAGTTCCCATCGGAGCATATTAATTAAAGAACCATGACTCAGAAATAAAAGGATTATTTAAAGAGTAAAGTGAACCTGCTGGCAATTGCTTGACTGGAAATGTAGAATACTTACAACTTGACCTGTACATAGAATCTGGGTTCTGTATTGATCTGGAGGGGCCTAATCCATTCAAGTCCTGCTGAATGTAGGTTCAGAAAATATACGGAAGTAAGACTAATTCACTGAGAATCCAAATCATATCTTTAGTGGTGACAAACAGATGAGTCATAGAGTCATAGAATTGGAAGAGGCTTCATGGGCCATGGAGTCCAATTCTATGTCAGTACAGGATCTCCTGCTACAGTATTCTCAGCAGGTAGCTGTCTAGCCTGTTTTTGCAGATGTCCAGAAAAGAAGACTCCAGCACCTCCCTAGGCAATTGGTTCCATTGCCAAACCATTCTTACTGTCAAGAAGGTCCTTCTAGTGTTTAATCAAAATCTGCTCTCCTGTAACTTCAGATCATTAGATCTGGTCCTATCTTCTGGCACAGCAGAGAGCAGACCAGCCCCCCTTCTCTCTGTGGCAGCCATTGAGGTATTGAAAATGTGCAAATCATGTCACTCTTCAGTCTTCTCTTCACCAAGCGGAACACACCCAGCTCCTTCCATCTTCATATGTTTTGTTGTCCATCCCTCTTAATAATAATAATAATAATAATAATAATAATAATAATAATAATAATATTTATACCCCGCTCTTCAGCCGAGGCTATCAAAGCGGCTTACAATTTATCATCCTTATCTTCCTTTTCTGAACCTGCTCCAGTTTGTGTCCATCCTTTCTAAAATGAGGTGCCCTGAACTGAATTGGACATTCCACCAAGTAATTCCCTGAACCTGTTAAAATCAGCTTTCCTGAAATCTAAAGTCTGTGTTTGACTATATTCTTCTTTGCCCTGTCTCACAATTGCAATTTCTAGCATTACATGGTCACTTTCCTCTAAAGTATTGACTAGCTTGATTCCAGTGACCAACTTCTACTTTTTGGTTTGGATCAAGTCCCAGGATTGCTGATCCCCTTTTGAAATAATAATAATAAAAAGATCTGCAAGGTATATCAGGAATTTGTTGGAGAGCCTACGTTTAGCAGAGTTTGTCTCCTAGCAGATATCAGGGTAATTGAAGTTGCCCATAACAACCAGCTTGGGTCCCTCCTGGGAGAAAGGTAGCATACAAATGAAATAAATAAAAATATTGATTCATGCATCTTGAGATTTTTGAGATTTGTTTCTCAATAGTATTGTCCACCACCTCTTCTTGGTTTGGCAGCATCTACTAAATTCCTCCCACAATGTTGCATTTATTTATTTCTCTATTTTTTAAACCCAAGTCATTACCTTCATTTATCATGTTATCAACGTACATGGCACTTTACAAGTAAAAGACCACCCCCGTCCCAAAAAACATCTAGTTCCCTGCTTTCAGGTTTACAATCTAATTGAGACATGACACAAAAGGAAAAGGGGGTGGCAGTGTGGGAGGGGATTACATTCCCCCAAGGCCAGAGCAGTGGCAGTTGGAATGGATAGGGGGATCTAATTAACAATTTGTAAGCCGCCCCGATAGCCTTTTGACTGAAGAGCGGGATATAAATAAAGATGATGATGATGATGATGATGATGATGATGATGATGATGATGATGATTCTCTACTCTTGGGCCTAGACATGACACAACTCTTCTCCCTTTCCATGGCTAGATCCAAATAATCTCAACTGGTCCACTCTGTTCACTCTCATGGATTTTTGTACAACTGAATTTGTCTTTTTGACATATAATGTTGCTCCTCCTCCTTTACTGCCACATGTATATGGAAAAGATAAGCAAAGAAAATATGATGACATCCTTTCAGCCAAATCTCTGGCACAGAATCAAATGTGCATGGTCATTGCCTCTGCACTGGTAGATGTTAGAGTCTTTTCTTAATTAACTCTGTCTCTGTCTCTGTCTCTGTCTCTCTCTCTCTCTCTCTCTCTCTCTGTGTGTGTGTGTGTGTGTGTATGTGTATGTTCTTGGGCAAGATACCAGCATTTCTTCTTCCCAAGACTTGGACAAAGAAAATCCCTCCCATCTGGGGGTTATATACCTTCACAGGGCTTTGAGATAACACTTGGATACTCAATAAGGTGTAGTTCTCATCTTCTCCTTCCCTGCAAGAGAGAGAGAGAGAGAGTGGAGGACAATTTTTGTTCTTAGAAAGAATTTCTTATCATCAATAGGGCTAGCATAAGTACAGTGGCTGTATCTCTGCTTACCTTTAGGCTTAACTCCTCTTTATTGAGTAACCCAGAGTACAATGAAGCTATGAAATATGGACTTATTATAACATATATATGGACAGATGAGCAGCTGAATTACTAAAAAAAACCTCACCAGTGTTGTACACACACAGATCACTACAGGTTCTTTGAGTGGAAAAAGATGAATCACTACTAAATATGGAGACAGTGGCTGTGACCAACAGTCACAAAACATATGATGATGATTTATGTGTTTGCAGGTATGACTATAGTTTTTAGGGATTAGCTGCTGCTTTAGTACAAATCTATGCAGGGAGGTCACATCAAAGCAAAATAACATCTTTGCAGAACACGTCTTTGCTCTTATACTCATTATTATGGAAAACTCTAGCAGGCATGTGCAAAATTGATTAATTTTCTGTTTGCTTAGAAACAGTATCTCAGCCATAGTCAAGGAAGGAAACGTAATGATCTAGCAGATTATAAACTCTGTCTCTACTGGAAAGTTCTGTTTGATGTTGAAGAATATGTATTGACCACAATAATATTTTGCAGATGTTTATATTTTGAGAAGGTAAGCTGGAAATTGCCAGTGGGGACTCAAGGATAGATTTTGTTGTATTCTGATTTCATTTTGTTTTGTATTCCTGTCCTATTTTTCAAGATAAAATAATATTTGTATGGTGTCTTAGAAAACCAAGCCAAATAATAATACAATTGACCCTCTATATCCACTGATTCTGCATCCATAGATTCAGCTATGTCCATCTTGACCCCTCCCCCCCAAAAATAAGTTAATTAAATTAATCAGTCTAACTATTAAACAGTAGACATAAAACGCAGGATTTCTAGCTTGTTTGTCTTCCTCAGGAGTAAGCTCTACAGTCTTGAGGTCACAACTGAAAAAGTATTGACCCTGGTGTTTGCTTGCAAGTTCTTAACTAGAGTTATTATGGTAATTTACTATATGTAAATTTTGCAATATTGTGAAGAATCAGTCATCCAGTGAGCTTCCCATTGCCAGACTACTATATCTACATTTCTGGTAGTTTGTATTCACTGCCATCCCCATCTCTCCAAATGTCTGCCTGAATTTAGAAAAAATCATAGAAGAGTTAGGAAGTATAGATATCCACAGTGAAAAAAATGGATACTTTACCAAGAAAGTTAGTTGTAATCCAATCCCAGTCAAATAAATAATTATTGACTCTCAATCACATCACATGGGTCCAAGTTTTGTTGCCAGTCCTAGCTAAAGCAGACATTTTAAAC
>NC_056526.1:55265190-55317764 GCF_019175285.1 Sceloporus undulatus | reverse complement strand
CAATTACTGAACAATATTTCAACATTTATGTAACCCTCATTGCTTCAGTTGATCTACTGTTTGGGGACTACAATTGACATTTTAAATCAATTACTGAACAATATTTCAACATTTATGTAACCCTCATTGCTTCAATGAATCTACTGTTGGGGGACTACAATTGACCTCCCACATTCCCTGGTTCCCCTTTTGCAGATTTGATTAATATGTTCTCTCTATGGATTTCTAGGTTCTCCAGGTCACACTGGAGGATCTAGAGATTCCTAGAGAAAACACTCCTCTAGGAATCTGTGGGACCTCTGGTGCGATTCTGTGGTCAGCTTCCACCAGAAGATGACCATAGGGTTGTGCTAGAGAACCTAAAGATTCCTAGAGATGTCTTTTCTCAGGTTAAAAAAAATAAGATTTATAATTTTTGTTTATATTTATTGGTATTCACATTTTTAACTTTTTGTAGCAGGAGAGGTGTGCCATTAACTCTTATGAATGTGTGTGGGGGGTGGCAACTGTAGTTGGATTTAGCTCAACTATTCTTCAGATCCCATTGATTTCAGTGGGAGAATTTCCTACTTAATAGGAAATTTCACATAGTTCAATGGAGTTTCCTTCCAGGTATATACATTTGGAATTATACCTTCATTGTACACACTACCACCAACATAATCATGGAAATCATGTTGGTATCCCATTGATATCTGTATGTTTAATATTAAGTCATTTTAAAAAATACATTTAAGGAATTTATGAAGCTGCTTCGAATTTAATTTCTCAATTTTGTGAAAGGCAGTTTTTTAAAAGTCATTTTTTATTATCCAAGTTTGACATAATTCCTTCACTAAGTTTAGTTCATGCTGTGAATTTCCTAATGAGCAAAATTTCATATTGGCATCCAGCTGTGTCTGTCTAGAGTCAACAAAATGATTATTTTGTAAAAGTGTCTTGGATATTACTTTCCGGCTGCTATTCAAACAACAGAAATAATGTGTTGTTTTTTGTGTGACTGCTTTGCAACCTGTTGTACTCTTTTTGCTTAAATGGATTTGAGATCACAGGGCATTCTTCAGTGTTTGAAAAATACATGATGATTAATAACTTCAGATGCTTAGAGTAAAATGAAAGAAGAGTCACATATTTCTTTAGCTTATTTGGATTCCCCAGCTTGAGAGCTATCAAAGAACTTTCTGCTCTCTTTGTGAAGAGGAAAAGGAAATAGGATCCATCGTTGCTGCTAAGCACTTTTCAGTCACTATTCATTTGGGTTCATGGGAAGACATCCAACTGCTAGTTTCAGCTAGAGTGGATCCACTGAATCAGTGGGAGTTGGGCAAGCCAACATACATGTAAGCCAACATACATTTGATTCAGTGAATCTGTTCTAGCTGGGATTAGCACTTGGGCTTGCGCTTGTATGTTTGTGAGATGAAATAACCAGGAAGTGATACTGATGTGATAAATTGGATCTTTAACTAGCCTTTGTGGCAAATATGAAGCAGATATAGTATTAGTGGACTCAGCAAGGTAGAGGTCATTCACAAACTCAACATGTATTTGAACATTCAGAAGATGGGTTCCCTGTGACAAATTAAGTAGCAGTTGTTTTTCCCATGTTACAAGGGCAGTAAACCCTGTATGGGCAATGAAGTAGTATGAACTTTACAGGAGCTATTTGACATGTCATAGTACCCATTTTGTTGGCAGTGTTCAGCACCTTAGATAGCTCCTTTAATGATCAGATTTAAACTCAAGAGTGGATTCAATATGACACTGCTATGTAAACCACCAGTCATCCTTGGACAAACCCAGTGTCCTCTCATCTTAGCTCATTTAGTGGGGTATCACTGTATAATCAATATGATGTGGTCATTTGTTTTGTGCTCCACCCCTTTCTGTGTTTTTTAAAACATTATTTTCCTCTCTGCTTTTGTAAAACACAATGATGATGAAATGAAAAGGATACTGGCTGTTTCAGACTTGTTTTTCATTCACAGCTTTTGGATGACTTTGTGCATTTCCCTCCCAACAGTTTAACTACTTGTTAAAGAGGCATCATTCAACATGTCTTTTTCTTTTCTAATGACCACTGCAATTGCATAATAGATTCTTAGCATGCATTATGCCAGGACAAAAGACACTGATTCTCCTGTTTACTTAAGTTCTGTGAAGTAATTAGAAGAATGTGCCTGCTTCCCAGTATTTCCCTTCTCTGTTGCTTCATCTCCATCAGTGTACAGTCCTTTGAATTGATTATACTGCTGACAAACACTCAAAATAAGAAACTATCTTAATTGGAGATTGATGTAAGAAACTTTCGAGCTTTCTATAATATTTCATGATGGAAAGTTTAGGTAATGAAAAGTTAAAGCAAAATGAACACCAAGAAATATGAAATTCAGCATATTCTAAGGAAGACAGCTATTTAATGCTTACTTGTTAACATGAAAGATGAACATTGAAATTTCTGTGGTGAAGGTTCATCTTCTGATGAAACTACTTCCAACAGTAGGATTAGGAGGGTGATCTCTCCTTTTTCTGCCACTCATCATGAATGCCAAAAAGAGCTCTGCCAGCTAGGAAATTCTCTGGAACCAATTTCCAAGCAGTGCTGTGGGTTATAGTGGGAGGAAGATAGAAAGTTCTTTGAGATTGGCATTGGTGACATTGGAGTAAGGTCTTTAGTTGACCATTTGTCAAAAGAGTTTGTTTCATATCCTTTCATAGGTTTCCTTTCATTCTAGTTTTTTTTTAAAATGTCAGTTAAAAATAAATAAAGCTGTTAATTTTGAGGTCTAGGTTAAGTTACACACACTTTTATCCCATTGGAATCAACAGAATTTAATTTCACCTTACGTGATGACAACCTAATTCCCATTGATAAATAAGGGTCTTATTTAACTGAATGAACACAGTCAGTAGTTAAAATAAAGATGCTGATGTACATGATGCATCCATTCTGTGAATCTAACTTGCATTCAGTTGTTTTTCACTAGTTCATGCTCGCTATTTTATAATGGGTGGAGTCACAGGGGAAAGAAGAAGTTGGATCGGGTTCATATTTTTAGGGTGACCTAGGATATTAAAATGCCTCCTCTCCCCTTCCCTCCCAATCTCCAGATGATTGCTCTACCAGTCCTCTGTGACTTATTTCATAGGAATTTTCTATTTTATTTTTCAGAAATTCCCTAGTTTCTCTTCCCAGAGTAGAATTATCCAAGTTTCTTGTTTCAGAAAATCCCCTATCTTCATAGTTCCTAATTCATCTTCATATAAAGGCTATCCTTAGGCCATCTTAAAGCTCAAGACAGTTCTCTTGTTTCTCCAGTGTTTATGCATAATTTGATCCACTCTGGTAATCTGTAGTATACAGTAAATAGGGAAATGTTCTGATGTTCTCATTTAGACATAAATATTCTCATTTAGACATAATGTTAATAGTGCTTTAATGTTTTAGCAGCAAGAACACTAGCATCTTCTGTTTCTCCTCTCTGGGATGGCCATAGGACAATGACAAGTTTTCATGTAAATGGAATTTAGCAATATCTCTGGGCCCCAAGACTGCTCAGTGGCTACAAAGTTAAGGGTTTATTGTTATGTGCCTTCAAGTAATTTCCAATTTACGGCAAACCTATCATGTGTTTTCTGGGGCTGAGAGTGTGTGACCTGCCCAAGGTCACCCAGTGGGTTTCCATGGATGATGGTAGCCTTCCCCAATTGAATGTCCTAAAACCCATGGCCACAATCATTGGTCATGGTGGCTAGGGACGATGAGAGTTGAAATCCATCAAGTATAAGAGGAACCAGTTTGGAGAAAACTAGGTAAGGGAAATAGGCATGAAACATAAACTGTGTTTGGAAGTTAACTTTGCTCTGGAAACTGAACACCTGACCATATTTATTTACTATTGGAAGGAATGGCTTTCAATCTTGTGACATATCAAAGGAGGGAAGCACAGAAAGCTAGGCTCAGTAAGAAATATATACTGAAACAGAAAGCCATTTATATATGGAACTTGGGGACTGAAGCTCAAGGCAGCAGTTTTTTCTTAGTCCAGATTAGTCCAGTACACCATAGCTTCTGTTGCATTTATTGTGTCTTCTGACTCATTGTTATTTTTTATTTCATTAATTTCATCATATCTTTTTATTTAGATGAACAACTAGGGGTTGTGCTAGCTGATGAAAACAAAGTGTACTACTATAGTTTATAATATGTTACCATTTATTAGCAGTCCACTTCCAGATAATACTTTTATGTTCCTGCAGTCTTCCCTTTTCTTATTTTGTTGCAACACTGAATGCAGATGAAGGATGTGAATTTGTAGAGAGTGTAGGTGGATTTTATTTTCTTGAACTTTTATATGTCATTGTTAATGATGAGCCAATATGTTAAGGTATATTGCAATAAATGCATGTCATATTAGTATTACTATTAACCTGTTTGTAGAGAAAACAATCCAACATTTTCTTTTATGAATTGTGTTTGCAGGGTGCAGCTTTAATTCGAATGCTGGCAAATTTTATGGGTCACTCAGTGTTTCAGATGGGCCTACAAGTATGTAGAAAACATTTTTTTCTTTCTTGTGTGCTTGTGTTTGTGTTTGTGCCAGTGTATTTTTATTGCATATTTTTCTGTTAATTTCTGAAACCCCAGATACTGCACTATCAATCCATATTTAACACTGGGTTTAAAATGGAAAAAAGGTTTGTGATACCAAACGCTGTGTCACTATAGGGAATGAAGGTGGGGTGGATGTGTAATATTCAAAGGGTCAAAAGGGTGTTCTTACGCATCCATTCCTTATACACCATGAATTTATCATTTATAGCCTATATAAGTGGAAATGAAAATTTTAATTAATATGTAAGCTTTCATAACTTTACAACTGACATCAGAAGAGAAAGGAGAAATGTTGAGATTGGTTGAATAACCCTCTATTGTACAATGTGGGTAAATTTGTGAAAAGATGCAGAAGAATCATACTCATCATCAATAGATTCAGATAACATTACAGTGGTACCCCGGGATACGAATTGATCGCGTTACGAAATTTCCGGGATACGAAAAAGTTAGATTGGAAAAAACTGTTCCGGGATACGATGTTTTTTTTGGGTTACGAAATTTATTTCGGCGCGAAATTCAAACGCAAAGCGCGGCTAGTGGCTTTCCAGCGCTAACGGAAAGCCTTTTCGGGTTGCGAAATTACTCGGGTTACGAACGGAGCGGCGGAACGAATTAATTTCGTAACCCGAGGTAGCACTGTATTTTAAAGTGGAAATAGACAAAAAGTTTTATTAAATGGGAGGAAATTATTATTAAAATTGCAAAGGATATCGCTGCATGACAAAAGGCAAGGAAACAGATTGTGTGTGTGTGTGTTCACCTGTAAATATAAGTAAATTAAAAAAGGCATTCTAAGATATATGGAATCCTCCATAAGATATATTTTTCTGTAGGAATTATAAAGAAAATTGTTTTAAAATGGCCACGCAGTGACAGTATTTTTTAAAAAGATATATAGTGAAGAGGTCTGAAAGTGCTGAATATGCTGACAGAATAAGGGAAAAATTTAAAAGTGGAGAGAAGTAAAGTACTGGAGAATGGTGTGACAGGTAATTAATTATGTCTTTAATCCTTTAACATTAATTATGTCTTTAAGCCAAGTTCGTTTTTTCCTGAAATTTCGCTAAGAGTTAAATGCTTATAGAAATGAATTTTTAAAAAGACATTTCATATATTATTATAAGAATTTTCAGAATAGAAGTATTAGAACTGAATACAGTCACCCCTCCTAACTCACAGGGATCCATTCCGGACCCCCCTCCTTTGGACATGCTCCAGCTTGTCAACATCCTTTTTGAATTGAGGTGCCCAGAACTGGACACATTATTTGAGGTGAGGTCTGACCACAGCAGAATAGAGTGGCACTATTACTTCCCTTGACTAGACACTATACTTCTATTGATGCAGCCTAAAATCTCATTGGCCTTTTTAACTGCTGCATCACATTGTTGACTACCTCCTGTGTATGTGAAGTGCCTCCTTCCCAGCAACTTCCTCTGTGTGTTCTCTATCTTAAGACCATCCAGTCTAATAATAATAATTGGATTTATTTATATTTTCTGCCTCTCCTGCAAATCAACCTGTGGCCTACTGGGACTGCTAGATCCTTTTCCCACGTAGTCTTATTAAGCCAGGTGTCCCCCATCCTATGTGTATGTATGTGTGTGTGTGTGTGTGTGTGTGTGTGTGTGTGTGTGCGTGCGTGCGTGTGTGTGCATTTCATTTTTCTGCCCTAAGTGCAGTACCTTACATTTCTCTGTGTTGAAATTAATTTTGTTAGCTTTGGCTCATGTTTCAAATCTACAGGATCTCTTGCACAATCACTGAGGACTGTCTCTGCTTCTCTTCCTCATTATCCCTGATAAGGGAGATAACTTCAAATTGATTGTATAGCTGCAAGCTCCCAGAATGATCCCTGGTTTCCCTACTTCTGTATGTGTGACATTCCTCCAACTCTCTACCTCCTGTGTATGTGAAGTGCCTCCTTCCCAGCAACTTCCTCTGTGTGTTCTCTATCTAAGACCATCCAGTCTAATAATAATAATAATAATAATAATAATAATAGGATTTATTTATATTTCCTGCCTCTCCTGCAAATCAAGTGCTCAATAGGCCCAGTTGATTGAGTTCACTGACAGCGCTTGGGAACAAAGGCCAGGCCAACAGGGGTCCTTTATGTGGGTGTTTAACAGGGCACCTTTTGAGGGGGAAGCCCACAGTCCTGTTCCAGTGCCTACCTAAGACTTCTCAATATGAACACTGAGGGAACTGCTGCAGTCACTTGCAACACTTGTGGGGTATATGTTTTCTTGCCTATGGATGTGGAGAAGTTCACCTGCACCAAATGCAAGCTGGTAGCCATCTTGGACAAAAAGGTCCAGCAGCTGGAGGCCTGGGTACCTATACTTCAACATATTAGAAAGCAAGAGGTTTTCCTCGACAGAGCAGAATTATAACTTCCCAGTAGACTTTTTGTAACTTCCCAATGGACTTTGTTTTTGACTGACTCTTGGAATTCTGAATTGGACTTTGGTCGATTTTCACTTTGACTCAGACTGTCTAATTTCGCTTTTAATGCTTTTACTGCTGCTTCAGTTGGCTGTTTGATTTTTAAAAAGCCTCCCACACCATGTCCTTTAAGAGATGCATTGCTTATGGAGGTAAAATTCCCAGCCAGGACCTGCATTACACTTGCCTGTTATGCTTGGGAGAGGGGCACAGCATGTACCCACTGTAAGGCCTCAGGTGAGGAAAAAGCGGGAGACCTGCCTGAAAGCAGCTTTATACCAGCAGGTGTTGGCCCCAGTGACCACACCTGCTCATCAGTCCAGGGAGACCTCCTCAGTAGCAGGGTCCACTAAGCATAAATCCCCAACCAAGGAAACCAGAAAGTCCTATAAGGACAATGTGGACCATGCATCTAAACACGACTCCGATTTAAAATGCACTAGTAAATGCAAACATTGGGAGGATATAGATTCCAGAGAATCTCCCTCCAAAAAGGAAAAAGATCTGGAGATTGATCCTCTGAGAGACACAGCTCCTCTTCCCCTTACAAGGCCTCCACGAAGGAATCTAATAGTGGAAAGGACAAAAAGAAAAAGGCCCCATCTACATCCATAGGCTCTGACCTGGCTGCAAAGGACACCCATTCTTCGGCCTCCACTTTGAAGGTGGAAAAGGCATCCTCCTCCTGACAAATCCATTCTGCCCTGACTTCACCTAGTCAACTACTGCATATTGTCCAGGTGGATCTCAGGTCTGAGTCGGAAGGGGAAATCAGGTCCAATCATCCAGTCGACCAAAGTTCATTAGACCCTCTGATCTTAACCCCCCCCCCCCCCCCACCAGCTTGAGGCAGCCTTATTATCAGGGACTGGCTTTCTTCACCCCCTTATTCTCAGCGTGTTCCACACCATATGGAAGAGCTCAATACTGATGCTTAGAGCTGAGTCCCCCAAGACCTCGATACCGATGCTTGGGACGGCGAAACATCACCCAGTCGCCTCTTTGCCAACCTAGTGTAGGATGATGAGATGGGCATTTATTACATGCCAGTGGATCTGGACTCTCTTCCTGAGACTCTATACTTTAGGGAGCAGTGGGACAGACTTTGCTCTCCTACCCCGTCAAGATCTGGCCACTCAGTGCTAGTATCGAAGCCCGGCCTGCATCTTAACTGGCAGCCCCTGCTTGGTTTACTTCTGATATGCTTCCTACAATTCTGGTTCGACGACAGGCGCTGGTGGACAAGCCCCTTGCTAGGACCCCGGAGGACACTTCATCTAGATCCTTTTTTTTTTTTTTTTGAGGGCCTCTTCTGCTGATACCGTATGCCCTGCCTCACCATGTCTGGCATTAGTTGTCCTTGAATATGCTTCTCCTACAGATGACATCAAGTCCTTTGCAGAACAAGTATTGCAGATGGGAAATGCATTGAAAATTGATGTACAATGTTCTGATCAGGACGCTCTTGACCCCATTGATGAGAGGCTCCATTATTGGGTCCCTACACCAGCTTCCATAGGATTCTTGCCTTTTATGGAAAAGATTGTTCAGCATTTGTGGCATGCACCTGTGACCATCTCTTCTACATCTGAAAAAACCTGTGAACCTATTGGATCACTTTGAACACCCGAAGCCTAATTCAGCGATGGTTGAGAACACCCAGATCTCATTTACCTCCAAAACATCTACCACTCCAACCAACAAGGAAAGTAAGAAACTTGATGGCCTTGCAGGAAAGTTTTATGCTGATGTAGTCCTAGATTTGAAGTTAGCTAACTATTCAGCTTGCATGGAGGCATACCAGAAGCACTTTTGGGAGATGATGTTGCCCTAGGTTGGGGATCTTCCTCATGATAAGAAGATGCTGACTCTGGTCCTCCAAGCAAAAGCCCACACACAAGAGGCTCAGCAAATTACATCAGTCAGGAACTCTGGTCTTGTCGGGGCGATTGCCCTACGTCAACACACCTGATTAAGATCCTCATCTCTGACTTCTCAAGTATGAGCCCTAATTGAGGACATGCCTTTCAATGATTCAGGTCTCTTCAATAAGGAGACTGATGAGAAGTTTAAATACAAGATGTGTGTGGCAGTAAGGAAACACGATATTTCTACCTGTACCTGTAGGCTGATTTCAAGGCAGCCATTTGGAGGGCAACATGCCAACTATCCTGGCTATGCCCCTTACCAATACCACCAGTACCAGCAGTAAGAGCACTAGTACCAGATATTTGATCAGGCGCGATAGCGCTAACCATCACAGTCCTCCTCTTCCTCAGGTTGTAGGCAACCAGCTCAATCCCAGTACTGTCATTTGGGTGCCCAGGCCCAAAGGATACAAAAAATGAGCCGTGCTAAAAGCCCTGAATAGCTTTTTAAAGAAAATATTTAACATCTTCTCTATGAAACAATTAGAGGAAAATGGTATGTATTCATAGCTTGGAACAGAGAGAAATGAACTGTTTTTCATCTGCCTGGATAAACACACAAGGAGGGAGCACAAGTGGCTATGAGTGGTCTCAAGAGGGGAGATTGTTCTATGTGTGACTGGGCCACATGACTGGGCACCCTGAATTTCTAGGGTTTCTGGTTGTGTGGAGACTCCATGGAAAAAGCTGGCTTTTCTGAAGCAGTAACTGTGTGGAAGAAAGCAGGTGTGTTCCTTTTTGTGTGTTTGTTTAAATGTATGTACTAATGCATAAATCTTGAAATTTTAGTCAAAAACTGACGCAGAAAAACTGGGTCAACTTATCCTTAGGTCAGTGTATTAACTGTACTGTAACTCTTTTGGAAAAAGAACCATCTCCTTCTCTGGGTTGAGTGGTGAAAGGTGAGATCTTAGTCCATCCAAGAAGCACCGGACCTCTCTCTGCCACAGAACCACTTCTGATTTTTTTGACTGACTGGGCAGGACATTCATTGCAGTTGCCAGTCTTTGGCTCTTCTCCTCAAATGAGCACTGAAAGAATAAAAGGAACTGATGCTTCTTTTAGGTTTTCCCAGGATGGAGTAAGCTTTTGCCTTTTGGCACTCTGCTCAGAGAAAGAGATAGTTCCATTTTGGGGGGGGGGGGGATAAGAGTTAATATTGTGCATTAATTCTCGCATTAACTCTTGCCCTTTACATCCTTTTGCACCATTTCTTACAACTATTTTTAGCCTTGTCCACGCCTGGTAACCCCCCCCACCCCCCACCCCCCACACACACAGATCACACAGTCACCATTTACCATAGTTCCCTCCTAATCCATCAAGCCTTAAAGGTGGTGATTCCCAAACTTTGGTCCTCCAGATGTTTTGCACTTCAATTCCCAGAAGCCCCAGGCAGCTTGGCCAAAAGTCAGGAATTCTGGGTTCTGAGGTCCGAAACATCTGGAGGACCAAAGCTTGGGAACCACTGCTCGAGTGAGCATACACAGTTATGCCTGGCAGAATTTTGTAAGTTCTTTGGCATTGTTTCCTTTTGCTTTGGCCTTTAATTCATTTGTTACATGGCCCTAGGTTTTACCCTTGATTTATCCACAGGTCATCTCAAAATCCTTAATGTTGGGCCCTAAGCCTGTCCTCAACTTATACATGAGGTTGATTTATACATGAGTGTATACAGTAAATAACAGAAATACCTGGCAGTAATTGTGAATATTTGAGAGTATTTAGGGTGATGCTGTTGTGTTCATTGGAAAGATTATGTGGTGGAGCAGCTGCTTGATCCAAAGCCCTGCAAATTGCTTCAGATAGGGTAAGTAACTGAAAGTGAGGAGATAGCTTTACTTTTTTTTTTTGTTCTACCCTCTGTAGTTGTTTTTTTCCATTTTCTTTTTATCAGTGGCTACAATAGGATGGAATTATTTTTGCCTCTTCTTTGTCTATTGTAGTTCTTGGGCTTTAGGAGGAGCATGTTAAGGGAATGAGGAAGCTTGGGATGTCTCAGGCAAATTAGGACCTCCCCCCCCACACACACGCACACAACTATCAGCAATGTTGGACCTTTCCGTAAAGGTACTATGGAACCCCTGGAAGTATATGTATTGTGCTGTTATCTAATCAAAGTTCTGTCATGTCTAAAGGACCTTAAGGTGTCCCCCAAAGGACCACCTTGAATGACATAGGATCACTACACAGGTTATATTTTTGATAATAAAGATAATGAAATTTGGAACATTGCGGAATAATATTTTTAGTATGAACTTTTAAAATAAGACTTTAAAATACAACTGTAAGTCGACCTCATGTATAAGTTGAAAGCAGATTTTGGGGTCAGAATTATGGATTTTGCCATGACCTTTGGATAAGTTGAGGGTAAAACTTGGGAGGTTCCTTCAGTGTGTGTATGTGTGCGCATGGCAAAAGAGACTCTAATTGAGACTTTCACTCAGACAGTGGATGGAGGAGGGACTGTTGTTTAAAAGCAATTAATCACTTAGGACTCTTTCTGCTTGGTGCAAGAGAAAAAGAAACTATCTTGCCACCGCATGGGAAAATCTGAAAGAGCTGCTATCACATTACCATACTGACCCGTAAATAAGTCAACCTAGGATTTTGGGGTCAATTTTTGAGCATACATTTTTAGACTTATAGACACATATATACAGTATATGATGGACATATTGTATAACACAGAGCAGACAGAAGACCATTAGGGATCTCTTGGTCATTTTTTAATTAATTTGCAATAAAGAGTTTCTGACTCACAATTGTTTAACATTATTGATTCTTGGGACTAAATTAGATAGTTAGGATTCCTAATTTGTAATAATTTATATTTAGATGCTGCCTTGTAAATGCCAGGCATTCTTGCTGTGGGACTTATGTGATTCAGCAGGTGGTTGGCTTGAGCCACCATTTTGTATTTGGCTGAGGGGGACTGGTGGACCTCACCGTTCTAGCCAAAAGAAAGTTGATTTCATGAGGCTGAAGTCTGTCCTCCTGTGATGCAAGACATAGTTTGTACATAAGCTATATAAATATGGAAGGGGAAGAGGAGTATAATTTTGAAGTCCTTTTGAGAATTGTTACATAATTTTTAAAATGTACTTTTAGGATGAAGGCTGCCGCCCGACTCCCCAAGCAGGCAGTGTTGCTGCCGGGGCCAGGTGCCACAGAGGTCTGGCGTGCCCCAGCATGCATTGCTGGGGTGCGCTGGCCTCTGATTGGCTGGCTGAGGGGGGAAAGTGAGGGACTTCCGCTTCCTGAGTGACACTCTAGGAGGTGGACAGTCCCTCTCTATGGTCGCCCTGGTCCTCCAGGGCAGCCGATTGGCTGGCTGCTCCTGGGGGCGGGGCGACTCCCCTCTCAGCCCCCACCTTTGGAAAAGGCCTATAAAAAGGCCATGCGGCATCCTTCTTGGCGCCATTTCTGCTCGGCTCTCCTACCCGCCCTCCCTAGGGTGTGTGGTTTACTGTCACAACTTTTGGGGCGGCAGCAGAGGTTCTGGATCTGGTAGGCATGGTCTATAAGGTTGCATAGCACCGTATTGGCAGCCCCTATGGGACATGAGAGCGATAAGGGCATACGTTGTGGTCATTGCGGGGGCCATAACGTGACACCGCTTCCTGGTGACTAGGGGCTTTAGTTAAATGCAATCTGCAGGTTGCATGGATACGAGAGGGCGTTAATCTAGCCCCTAGCTCATCCCGATGCCTTGCTTTATATGACATGCCATTTATCCTACAACAGCGGGTTGTAAGATGATCCAGAACTCATGCTTTTGGCCAACCCTACCTTTTTGCTGATGCTTGCTTTAATAAAGTTGTGGCCTTTCCTCCACGTGTGGCTTTGCATTTTATTGTGGCAGCGCCCTCACAGGCAATTGCATTTTTAAAGAGATTTCCTGCATGGCAGGAGGTTGGACTGGATGGCCCTTGCGGTCTCTTCCAACTCTATGATTCTATGATTCTAAAAATTAGCAAATCCATGCAAAAACACAAGCTAGTGTTACTGGGGAAACTCATATTATTGATGATAAGAAATATCTTTTTCTCCTTATCAAAACCCTTATGCTATACTTACACTTTTGATTAGCATGATTTCTTCACTGCTATAAAGAGGTTTTGAAAACTCATTTTGCATTTTACAGAAATTTTAATAACTTGCACATCTGGATGAAAAGTAAGAAAATTTGGATGGAGAGTAATTTATTTTGCTCTGTGCCAAAGATAAATTCTTTCAGCAATTATTCCAAGTAAATTAATGTTTCTAAAACAATTTAAAAACAAACAAAGCAAAGCAGGAAAACAATAAAACTCCCTTTATTCCATTGAAATCTGTTTAAGTAAATCATGTAACAGGCAGCTGTGATTGATGAATTATGTATGATGCAGTCTGTTACTTAGAGGTGTCCTTTAAAGTAAATTGATGTTCACCTGAAATACAATTATGCTAAGATGGAAAGAGTAATCAATCTTATCTGTTCTTAGTAAGCTTTTCAATCTGAAATTTAAATAAACTACATCTGGGATCAGGTCATATTTTAACATAGTAATTCTGTCTTCAACCCAATACTGAAAGGTAAAATATAAAACAAATTTTAAGTAAACATATCATGTATACAATATAAAGATGTATTTAATATGACAATGACAGAAATGATGTCAAGGAACCATTTCCTTACTTGAAATTTAATAGGAATTTTGATCATTGCTTTTGAAACAGAGTTGTGTTTGAATTGCCTTAACACTTTTAAATTTTCTTCCAGGTTTGGTTATATATCTGTGTAGAGACCTCATTATGTAGCCAAGCTGTCTGTCTGTCTGTCTGTCTGTCTGTCTGTCTGTCTGTCTGTCTGTCTATCTATCTATCTATCTATCTATCTATCTATCTATCTATCTATCTCTGTATAATATGTCTATAGAAATTACAAGTTGAATTTAGAATAATCTGCAGCTCAGAGATAATCAGGTTTAACAGTAATTGGACATTGTTCCTGGAAGTCTATGGATAGACCATAAGTCTGAAATGTTATGTAGTATAGTGGTTGAATTCTTGAACTGTGGAAGACTAAGTTCAAGTTCCTAGTTAGGCACAGATTACCAGATAGAAATAGGATAACCCCACCAATCATTTTGAATTTGTTAGAGAAAGATTGGAATATAGTTATAACAAATAGATGTTCACCCTCTTTTCCTTCCTCTCTCTGTTTATGTATGTGGGAATTTCTAGAAGTCATTGTTTCAAGTTATTTTATTTGTCCTTTTGCCCTATTTCAATGCACCTTGATAAATATAAATAGTTTTTAAGTGCATACATATTCTTTAATAAATATATTTGTAAAAAGATCAATTTCTATATTGCACAAGGGTATTGTTTTAAATATGAGCACTCTGTAAACTTAGTATCATGTTGCTAATTTTAGGATGGCTTTGTTTAGTCCTTCTCTGCTGTTGTTACCTATGATTCCATTTGCATTTGATGTTTGTGTAGATTGATCATTCTTAGTCCAATGTGTATTTCTGTGAGTTTGTCTACATTACATTTCATTTGCCATTTGGCAGCTCATTGATCATATAGATTTGTATCCTTTTGAACTTCAGTTGCTTCTATATTTGTGTTCATCACTCACTTTGATTTAACGCATCATCAGCAGTTTGCATTAGTTTACTGTGGGATCTTCTGTCTTTGTGATAAATTAACACCTTTTGTACTTTAGGTTGTACTGCCTTCATGCCAAGGACCTTTCTCCACTTAACTAGACAGGCATTAAAGGTCCTGCTTCTAAATATTTTTTTAAAAAAATATTAGCCTAGCTACTTAGAAGCTGTTTTTCAATGAACTTCTAAGCAGATGGGACAACATCTTACTGATTCCACCACATGACCAGGAGCTTATCACATGGTTGTTCTGCCACAGAATTGCCAATTTTCACTCTATAATCCAGGTGAACAAGACTACAATGGGATTGATTGCAGTTCAGTAAAAAAAAAGAGTATAAAATAGTACAGTCATCCCTCCATTTTTCACGGGGGGTCTGCCCCCCCCCCCCCCATGAAAACAGAAATTTTCACATATTCAAGCAGCATTGGCTTGAATGGTCATGTGTGCCATTTTAATCCTCCCAGCTTCCCAGCCCACGAAGGACTGAGGCCGCGGACTCGAAGTCCATAAAAATGGAGGGAGCACTGTGCCATGTTATGCAACAATATTCAGTAGAAGCCTTTCTAGAGTATAATCAGCTGAGGAGGAGAATTTACTGAGGAGACTAACAATGCACCATTACACCTTAGGAAGATTCCAGACACCGTTCCACACAGATCCTTGAGAAAAGGGATGCCTCCCTTTCATGATTAAAGACCTGTAAGACCTGGCATTCCAAAAGAGCTTTGGCTATCTGATGTTTTTAATCTACTAAGCAAACAAATCGCTTCCCATCAACCCCCCCCACCCCCATTCCTTTCACTTTGCTCTTTTTTCTTCTTTCTTTCCCAAACTATGTTTTTTCTTTTGCTCAACCCTTTTGCCCAAGCCTTTGTCCAGGTTACAGAAAGTTCTCTCTTACCTTGTCCTCCTTCCTTGCTGCCTTTCCAAAAAGATCACAGAGATTAGCCTGAAAAACAGCAGATTCATGTGATATATTTCCTCCAATTCTTATATTTCTTTTCTTGAGGCAGCATGGCTTTCTGTTTTCCTGAATGCAATATAGGCACCCTAACAATGCTAAACAATTGTAATAATCTAATTCACCAAAACATGGTATAATGTTAACAATTAATTGGGGACTCTGTTCAGCTGGGACAATCACCAGAAAACTAGTGAATTAATAACGTAATGGGTTAATTAGTGGGTTAATCTCAAGGTACAGTATGATAAAAATACATTATGGGGAAGGGGGAGTAGAATTGTTGAATGTGGGAAAACAAATAGATAAATAAACCTTATAAAAGTGAGGACTTGGGGACTTCAGAATATGTAGAATCCTGCCATTTAAAAAAAAACCTGTTTTGTCCTTTATATTAGAATATTTAGATTTTGGAGACTGTGAGTACTGTGGCAATCTTACGCACACTTAATATGAAGTAGATTTCATTGATAATGGGATTATTGCAATGTAAATGCATGGGAACATGACACTAAATTTGAGAAGCTTTATCCTCATCATTGAAGTATTTCATCCTCAAAGGATTTATAACAGTATTAAGTAGCAAAATACAAGTAACATGAAAGCTGTATCTGTGTGCTATCACATTTGACCACTTTTCAGAGAATTTGTGATGATACATTCCAATATTTAACTTCTTTTTAAAAATTTTATTGAATTTAAAATAATACAATATAAGCAAAAAGAAGTACATTGAGTAGATTGGCTTCTATCCCCGTATGTTTGCTATACAGATTTATTAACTCTAACTTAATTTTCTTATATTTGGTTCATCTCCTTGTTTTCCTATATATAGTCCATGTTTATTCTTTCTTAGTTTCTTGTTATGTATATGTATCTTATGTATCTTATCCATCTATTGAATATTTTATATATAATATTCTTCACTGGAATCAAAACTCCTTCATTCTGTTTAATGTCCGACCATCCTTAGCGTGATCATATTTCCTTGTTTGTATCCCTTCCCCCGCTACCATTCTGGACTCTCCTCCTCTTTCTGATCTTAACTATAATGTAGTCCTAACTTTCCCTATAAGTTGTCCTTAACTCAGTAATATTGATCATTTTAATATTCCAATAATTCTTTCCTGGTCTCAAATGAATCTTCCCGATATTGCAGAATTGGGAGCCATTCTTTTTCTAGTTTATCTTTATGTTTGTTGTTAATAAGATAGGTTAGTCTGTCCATTTCTCTCAATTCTTGTATTTTAAATTGCCATTCTTCTAAATTTGGGGATTCTTCATTTTTCCATTATTTGGCTATTATTATTCTAGCTGCTATAATTAAATATGGTAATGTTCTCCAATATTTTCTTTCATCCTCTACTTTAAGATTACATGTTATATTGAGTAGATATAACTCTGGTGTCATTGTGTATTGTATATCGAAATTTTTTTGGATTCATGAATGGATTTTTGCCCCAATTTTTTTTGTCTTAATACAGGACCACCACATATGGTATAGTGAACTCACTTCTTTATTACATCACCAATATTTTTGATCTGGTAGTTTGTATACTTTTTGAGTTTCAATGGTATTAAATACCACCTATTTGAAATTTTCATGTAATTTTCTTTAAGATCTTGTGATGCGGTAAAGCTGTTTGTTTTTTCCCAGTATCTAACTGCTTATATAGGTATATCTAGTAATGCTTAAAACTGAAGCTGCATTTTTAAAACGACAGCATTGTCTGGTTGGGTAAAGTATACAATATAGGTGGTATTCATCTTATTTAAGTCAGAAGTGTTAATAAATTATTTTTCTGGGCATATAATCACGGTATAAAAGGAATGTCAGTTTTATAATATTTCTGCTTATTTAAGTTTTATGGCTACTACTCAATGTATGTGTTGCTTCATTCATTTTTTCATAGTCTCCTTGATCCCAGAGCACTAGGACAAGGCACCTGGAGAGCTGCCAAGGATACTTAAAAAGACCTTAAAGCTAATGCATACTGCTAATTTAATTTCACTCACAGAGGTCTGCACAACTGTTGTGTATTGCAGGTCTCAAACCTGAAGAGAAATATGTGAATTCTTTTTCTGTTACTAATCCAGAACATAGATGTGGGAGCTGTATCCGAGGGCTGAGCTGAATACATGGGGGAACCAAGGTATTGATAGCTATCAGCAATTATGATAACTATCGATCACCTTCTGTATTAGAAACAGTGTGCCTCTGAGTACTGCTGCTATGTAACATGCCTAGTAGTGCTGTTATATTCATATCTTGTTTGAGGGCTTGTCACAGGTATCTGGTTGGCTACTGTGGGAACAAAATGCCTAGGCCTTTGGTCTGGTTCGATATGATTCTTCTTTATTTGTTTCAGATATAATGCTAATCTCCACATAAACCTATACCTTGTGCACCCCCTTAACTTGTCTTCTCTTGCATCACTGCAAGGAAGAGATCAACATCTTTGCCTCCAATTTTCCTGGTTTTAAGCATTTTTTGTTCTGTGCTCATGTAGAACTGTGTTTAATATTATATATAGTGATATTAGCAAAATAAGTTAAGATCAGAAATCACAGTTCAAATCCCCCCCCCCAAACATAGTTAGTATAGATTTGGGCTTTCTAGGTTCAGATATAAAAACAAGAGGAGATGAAAATAGAAGAAAAACGTCCAGTCACTGATCATCTATCTGCTCTAGATTAGAATGGACTGAAAGGAATTCATGACATTATGGTCAAAAACACACTGCAGAAATAGTCCAATTTGAGACTGCTTTAACTGCCTTGGCTCAATGCTTGGGAATTCTGGAAACTGTAGTTTTCTGAGACATTTAACCTTCTATGTCAGAGAGCTCTGGTGCCATAATAAACTGCAATACCCAGGATTCATGTTTTTGAATTTTGATGTATCCTTTTCTTGTTCTTTAGCACAATCCATCAAATAATGTTTTCTTTAAAGCAAATATAGTATTATAGCAGGTACCTTCAGAATTATTAGGTGCCATCAGATTTTATTCAGCAGTGGTTGTGCTGTCCTCCTTGTATATCCTTTTAGATTTCAAATACAAATTGTTTGCAAGCTAGTACAACTGCCTTTGTCTTTCAAAGCTAGCTTTGCTTATATCCATTTTACACAGTTCACTAATAGGGAGTTTCAGTATTAATCGAAAAAGAGCCCTTTGCAGAAGGGGCCATATTTGTAAAGCTGTTTCTGGGAAAGAGATCTAAGTGCTTACTTTGGGTCGAGGTTTCAGTCTATCTAATTTAGAGCTTCACAATTGCTGTAGTTTTAGTTAAAGCACACTTGATATGACTTCATAAATTATGCATTCTGTGTTTTTCTAAGTTCCAGAGCCTGACTCAATTCGTGCTTCATTATTACATTGATGTTTCCAGTGTTCACTGACTGCTTAACTCAAATTATTTAAGTAGCTATAATGAGGGCTCTCTAATCCATGAAATCTATGCATAAGTAAACATGTAGTCCTGTCATCTCAGAGAGATCCTTTTCTTACTTCATTCATCTTGGCCAGTGTGTGGTCTCACACCTTGACTTCTTGAGAGACTTCCACAACTTATTGACCATGAAACTAAATGCAAGACCACCAGCCTTGTCAGGGAATATATACATATCCTTTTGAGCCTGGAACTGAGGGGGGAAAGGGGATGCCCTTATTGTGCTTAAGATAATGTATACAGCAGTTGCCCAATATTGATTTTATAAAGTTATTAATTTTATTTTTTTGACAAATTCCATAGATGTGAAAATAAAAATCATACTACAACTGTGTTATCATAAATTACTGTAGCTTGCAAGGAGGAGAGGAATGAGCTTCCCAAAGTATAATTACACTAATTTATATGTGAGCTTTGGCTCCAGAAAGAATGAAAAGATACCAATATTGTTTCTCTTGGTTTAGTGCTTGAATATGTTTAAAATCAAATAATAAATTTAATTGCACATATGCCTCTCTGGTAGCAATTTTTTAAATTGCTGCTGATTACATTCAATGTTGAATATAAAACAAATATAAATCTCAAAAATGAATAAGGCTTGGAGTAAACCCAGTATTCTTAGAGGATGTCATAAGCCATATTATAGTGTAATGAGCAGTTCCAAGGAAAACCAGTTTCTTACATGGCCATCCAACTCTGTTTTTTGTAATATTTGCCACCCTCTCTGTGTAATATTCAGATCAGCAGAGCCTGAATTCCTTCCAGCTAGTTGCCTGCCATGATGGGGTTATAAAGTCCCAGTGTTGTATTAGGGGTCATTTTTGGTTTTGGTTATGGATACCTTGAAGAATGTCAAAAGCTCATGTTTTCATTCTTAAGTTTGTCTGTGGAAAGATGGAGTCCTGCTAGCTAGTAGTTTCTGTTTTCATATTGGATTATGAAGATCAAAATAAGAATGTTATAGCCTCATCTTTTCTAAGTTTATGTTACATGATAACTCACAGTGCAGGAAAATATGAGTCATGCACAGTTTAGTTGAACTGTAATGATGCTAATTTTTGTTCAACTATCATCAGGTTAACTCTTAGCATATTAAACTCCCCCGATTCTCTCTAGACAGGTACATGATCTAATCAGGAGATCACCTAACCTTGAAATGGCTGGAGGAAACCCATCTCTTTCACTTAGACCATGGGTTGTGAGTACTACTAGATATAAACTGAATTCTCTACCTATTCCAGCTACCCCTCCCAGGTGCTGGGGTACATTTGGCATCATTTGGGAAAGTTCCTCCCTGTAATTATAAGGCCTGGTTGTTCAGGCTTCCAAACTGTGTTGAAAAGCCTATGTATGAACAAATACAGTAATATTTCCAGAAGGGTCCTATTTTTTGGCAAATGCACAGAAGTCTGCAAACTGAAGCTGACAAAAATGTTCCTTGGAGAGTGGGGTTTAGAACATGTAGCATTTTCCTCCTTCCCTGCAGCATCTGAAATTGAGGAGACAATTGTTTTTTTCATGGTAAAATTTTCTACTCTATAGTGAATGTATCCTAATACAATCCAAACATCCAGGGGTAGCCATGTTGGCCATATAGCAAATACTGCATTAATTCTGAAGTATGGCAGCAGTCCAAGCAATAGAAAAGTGAGGTGATCCGCCAGCTTTTAATTACCGTGTTTTGTATTTTTGATTGGACAATCCAAATTTAAAAACTGGTGGATCACCTCACTTTGTGTCACTTGGGCTGTTGCTTAACTGCAGAATTAATGCAGTTTGACACTGCTTTAACTGTCATGACTCCTTTGAAATCCTGGGATTTGTAATTTTCTGTGGCACCAGAGCTTCTCTAAGAAAGAAAGCTAAATATCTCACAAAACTACAGAATTCCATGGCACTGAGCCATGGCAACTAAGCTGTGTCAAATTAAATTAATTCTTCACTGTAGATGCAGCCAGAGGTAGTACTATTCTAGATACAAATAACATATTAATAACATATCAGTTCCTTAGTAACAGCAGCAGCAGTAATAATAATAACAAAAATAGCATGCAGGCCATCTGTCACACCACAAAAAAATTCTGCATGCCACCACCAAATTCAGCATCAGTCATAACAAAAACCACTTACTTTCATTTTAAAACAAAGAATTGCTTTATTTTAAAGTAAAAAATAAAGTGAAAAGTAAAGTAAAAACATAAAGATTTTTAAAAACACTTTTGTATCATCAAAATTAATCGGTGTAGCCTCCTGCAGATTCAAATTGGAATCATTCTGACAGCAACACGATTGTCTACTAGGAACAGATCTTTTGTAAAGCTAATGGACCATGTCTACTCAAAACCATGCTATTCTAGAATACTTTTGACTACAGAAGGAGCAGCCTTTGAATAATGTGTTGGTGCTGGGAAAACCTAAGTATAACTTGTTAGAAAAGACAATAATGTTAGGGAAGGTAGAACGTAATCGAAAGAGGGAAATATTGCATGCTTTATGGCTAGACTCAATCAGGTCACAGGCCTGGACCTATTGTACCTGAGCAGAGCAGTGGAGGACAGGGGGTCGTGGACATGTCGCCATGAGTTGTGGGGTGGCTGACTCAAAGGCAGTTAACAACAACAACAACAACAACCTGGACAATCGTATTCCCCCGATACTGTAGCTAAGCTGGGAGGAAGCACTTCACATTTTATGAGTTATTTGTCCACGCAATGCTAAGACTGCTATATTTAATCTATTAAGATTCTTTATCTAAAAATAATTTTAAAAGCTGCCTCTCTAATGCTGAGTGTTAGCCAAAGTCTTTTATAGCTAAGATCTATTCTGAGGAAAAAATCTTTCCCCAGTAAATTTCTCAGACTGTCCTCTGACACTGAGAGAAAAAAAGCAATATCTGATTCAAGCTATAATACAGTATATTTATCTAACCATAGCTTGAAGAAGTTACATTTTGATGTACAACTCCCATAATTCTCTAGCCAGAATGGCCACTGTCTCTTAACCTCCACCGTCATAAATGTCTTGGGAGGGAATGTATCCTAGCCTACTGTAACCAAAGAAAGTAGTTTAGCCTGTTGCACATGCTAGTTTCTTTTTATATTGAAGAAATAGAGTACATTGTATGACTATGATTTTCCAGTTTGATATCGCCCTGATAAGTAATATCTGAGTAAAAATTGTAATCCATTGGCCATTCCCCCACCCTTTACGATGGAGGAGTTCGAGTGGGGATGGGCTGTTTGCTGCCCTCCCCTGGGATGAAGTGGACAGTTTAACCAATCACGCCATGGCAGCAATGCCATGGCGAGCGGTTTATGGGGGCGTGGTCAGAGGCAAGGTTTGCCAACTGCCCCCATTACCCCATTACAAAGAAGAAATCGACCCATCCACCCACCGCTGGTATATTATGAAGTTTAGGACTTTCCCCCCTTTTCCAGTGGTTTTTTGCCTACCTCATACTGTTTCCAGCAGTATATGGGAAATTGGCTTGAATGGTGTCTGGTTAATATTGAATTTGGCTTAAAGGTTTGAATTTTGATTGGAGTTATATAATTACTTAATGTTTGCATAAATATTTGGATTATATTTCGGTGAGCACCTTGGACACCGTTTGGGTGGAAGGGACATTTCTGGAACCACCTCTTTAGGCCTTGCGACCTGGGGGGTGGCAGAAAGAAATTGCCCTTAGGTCTGGCTTGAAATATAGACTCCATCTTTAATCTTCACGGATTGGGAAGGGGGCTTTCTGGTTAGACTTCTTGATGAGGCCGACCAGCAAATAACCCAAAATTTGGGTGGTCGTTGAGGGCTCAGGTGTTATGGTCCTGATAAGCTGCAGAGGTGGTCTGTGGTAAGACACCAGATGCAGCTTCTCCCACACTTGGTTGTTAGAAATTAGTTGCATTTCCATTAAGAATTTAATAAGTAGGTCAGTAAATGGCCCTGTTTTATCCCATCTATGTGTTTGGTCTCATTATTCTAGGATTGGGTAGCAAAGAAAAAGTTTATCAAAGTAGCTACTGTTTTACTTTCTCCCTCCCAACCAATACTCAAGTAGCAACATGGTGTATTTTAAAAAAAGGAAGAATTGTTGCATATCTCTTGTAAAATGGGATCTCCAGTACATGTTTAAACTCTTCAAAACTGTACTGTAGTGCTAGACAAACTTTTCTAATGTAACCTATTCAGCACAAGTATGAAATCATTACATTTTGTTGATGCATATTCACTAAAGAGGAGAGATAATAACATCTTGCCGTGTTTGTGTGCACCACATGCTTAACATGATGTTAAACATTAGCCAATTATTGTTAATTAAAGAAAGCAATTAGAGAAAGTGGCAAGTACAAGAACAAAAGGTCATTCATGTACAGAAAGGGGAAGCCTAAAGCACACAAACACTGTCACTTTAAATAACCAATATTTAATCCACTTGAACTAAAAATACAATTAAGATTAATTGCATTTGTTTTTGTGACACAGGCCCTAGGATGTGTTTTGTAGCTTTTTTGCTGTTGTTTAGTGAGAACTGAGAATAGAAAAATATCTTCTTGTTGCATTTCCAGTTTTATTACAACTAGAAAAACTTGCATTAAATGGAAGTGAGCATGTTTTGCCAGTTTTGTTTTGTGTTGCCTTTAAGACCTGTAGAGTACATGTTACTTCCAAATTGTTACATGAATTTCAACAGTGATTTTTAGTGTCATTCCATTTTTACTTCAAACTTTTGGAGCTGGAGGGCACATTTAGCTTTTTGAAAGGATGCAGTGGGCAATGTCACAAAATGGTGGCTCTTGTGAGTTCTTACCCATTCTGAAAACAGATAAATAGATACCATGGTGGGCATGGTTAGTCACAAAATACCTGTTTTCTAGAAGGTAAACTAGTGAGACTAAATGAACAGTAATTTCCCCAAGAACCTAAGTACAAGGCCAAGTTGGAATCAGAGCTTCAGCAAACTGATGAAACTAAAATAGGTCATCACATGATAAAAGAAAGCTGAAAGGCAGAGAGAGAGAAAGAAGACACACTTTTATGACCATATCTGCTAGGAAGAGAATGGAACTGTGAAGTTGAAGACTTCCATGGCTGGATCCATAGTTTTTTGTGGGATTTTTGGGCTATGTGGCTGTGTTCTGGAAGAGGTTATTCCTGAGGTGAAGTTGAAGGCTTTCATGGCTGACATCCATAGTTTTTTTGTGGATTTTTTAGGTTATGAGGCCATGTTCTAAAAGAGTTTATTCCTGACGTTTTACCAGCAGCTGTAGCTGGCATCTTCAGAGAATGCTGCCATGAAAGAGAGTGGGGTATCTATAGTGTTGGTTGAGAGGAAGTGATTTACATATTAAGCTGTTTTCTTGAGGTCAGGGCCCCACCACCACTTGAAGAACTTGAATCAGTTTATCACCTTATGCAGGAATTGACTCTGGAATATTTTCAAGTCCATTCTGATGACACAGACGAGGTTGATGCTTTTACTCCTGCCCAGATCATTAATCCCCAGATAGATGACTGGCACATCAGTGGAAAAGACTGAGTTCATTCATGTATTGCAGAAAATAAGGCAGTCCCCATCAGATGATCTTGCTCTTACCAATATAAGAGAATTGTGTAGATTCAATGAGGCCAAGTGTTCTCTCCAGCAGGAAGTTGCTGCAAAGTACTGAACCCAAAAACTTATATATACATCTGTATATTTCTAAATCCTGTTTCTCCAATAAAAATGGAAATTAAATATAAGTAACCAGTTCTTGGACAAATGTATGATTTGTACACTGTTGATTTCTACCTGCTTATGATATGGATACACCAGGACAGTGAATCAAGCTGTGCAGTAAAGAGAAAGCACGTATCCAGTTGGAGCAACCACTATGCTGTTGTCAACAACTGAAATGTAACATTCTAGGTGGAAAACAAACTAGCAGAAAATGCTGTACCTACTGCATGATGCTTGCAGAACATTGTGCCTGAATTGGATGTTGCACCAAAACCTGATCCATTTATCTGTAAACTTCTCTTTAAAATGTATACGGCTGCCAGGAAGAATAATCCAAGGAGGGAGGTTCCTTATCATGCCCAAGTCTGCCCAGTGTTTTAGCCACCTTTTAATATAATAATGCCACAGAAGTAAACTCCAACTGAAAGGTCCCAGATGCATTGCATTGGAGACACAGATCTATTCAGTGTCCACTTAGAATCCTGTAAATAAACAAATCCAATTGAAGTTATCTAAAAAGCAGCCAAAACCTGTAATTCATCTTTCATGTATTGTAGGATCTAAATGTCAGGTAGTAAAGAGATACCTGGCATTTTGTGAGTTTAGATATTTGAGAAATATACAAATAAGCATAATAATATAGAAATGAACAAACTATACGATGAACATAGTACTAGCAGATTGCAGCATCCAGTTGGGGTGGGGATATTTTCTGGCCCTTGGCCCAATTCTTGCTTAAGATACCAGAGCATAACAGGAATCTTTTGCATGGAAAATAAACACTCTGGCCCTGATCTGTCATGGGCAGTGGATGGTCCTCAGTGGGCTTCAGTATGGGTAAATTCATGGCTTCTATCCTGAAGCATGGTATTTTTCCCTGAAAGAATAAAGAGGAGGTAGCCAGCCCAGCCAAGATGGCTGCTGCTGCGTGTTCAAACACTGCCAGCTGATACATTGCCCCCTTGCAGCCCAGTCACCCAAGAGAATCAGGATACAGACTTCAAACTTTTGCAGTAGTAGCTGCACTATCTGAATTGTACAAGAGGCTAGGAGGTTTCTCTAGTATGAGCAGTCCTGTGTTTCTAAACAAATGTTAACTATAAAGGACTTGTAAACTTAATCAATAACATTGTTAGTACAAGCATCTGTCAAAAACCTTTAGGAGACTTTATTGTGTTTTCACTTGTTCAAATATTCAAGCCATCTGTCTCGATATTCAGGTAACATACTTCTTTGATAATTTAAGCCTTTTAATTTTCTTCAGAGGCTGATTACCATTTGAACAGATTTTGCAATATTATATTATATGCCTAGGTGTGTAAAAGATGGGGATGAAATTTTGACATTTATTAGTCTTCATATGATCTTACGGGTCTCCAGTTCATAACAGTTTTGAAGATGGTTCACTCTACACACACACATGTATTATTCTAGGTTTTGTTTTAAAACTGTTCATATTTCTAATATATTATATTATGACAAGACACTATTAAATACTTTCAGTATTTGCAGTGATGATTATTTTACCCTGTCCAGTAAAAATGCCTGAAGATGCAGTAAATCCAAAATTACTTTATATACTCATGTATAAGTCTAGAAATGTTAGTCAAAAAATTCACCCCCCAAAAAACTGAGTTGACTTAACCTCGGGTCAATGTAAGTACTGTACTTTAACTTTCTCTCTCTCTCTCTCTCTTTTTAAAAAGAACCATCTTCTGTTAAAGGCAAGAATATAATCTGTTGTAGAAGCAGTGACCTCCCCTCAGCTCTCTCACCCATCCAGTCTTTAGTGTGGACACAAACAGTTATGCCTGCATTTATAATTCTTTTGCATCGTTTTCCTTTCCTTCAGCTTGATAAACCTTGTTAACATGCCCTAGGTTTTACCCTCAATATATCCATGAGTCATATAAAAATCAGTTTTTTTGTCGGTTTTCGGGCTGTGTGGCCATGTTTCTAGAAGAGTTTCTTCCTGACTTTCACCAGCATCTGTGGCTGGCTCTTCAGAGAAACTGGAATGGAAAGAAGTGGTACACACACCACACACACAACACACCACACACACACACATACACTGTGTGACCTGCGTAGGGAGGAGTGATTCCATGTTAATCTGTGTATTGTTCTGTTGTTGATGGCAGGACCTCAGAGTGGGAGGATATGCAAAGAAATCCATAATTTTGGCCCCCAAACCGCCCTCAACCTATACATGAGGTCAACTCATAGTCGAGTATATACAGTAAACCTACAAATTAGAATTAACACTCATCATACCTACTTAATTCCATCCATAGTAGTTGCTCTGGCATGAATATCTATTGTACATCTGAAGAGGGCCAGATTTATGCTCTGGTAAATCACAGAGAAAATTCTATATCACTGTATATACTCAGGTATAGTCTAGAAATTTAGGTTAAAAATTGACCCAAACATGAGTCAACTTATCCATGGGTCAGTCTAAATACTGTACTTTAAATCACACACACACACAACACACACACACACACACACACATCCTCTGGTGAAAGGCAAGAGTTTAATAATCTGCCCTGGAATCACTTACTCCCTTCCAGTCACTCATCCATCCAACCTTATGAGGGCAAATTATATCTGCTGGAATTTTGTAAGTTCTTGGCACTGTTTTCCTTTGCTTCATCCTTGGCATCCATTTGCATGCCCTTAAGTTTAACCCGACTTAGCCAGGGGTCATATAAAAATCCATAATTTAGCCCCAAAACCTACCCTTGATATACATGAGGTCAAATTGAGATGTGTGACTTCCCTATGGAAAGTAATGGTGAATTGGGTTACAGTACAGGATCTTCTCATTGACATAGGACCCATTACTGAAAATTAGAAATACTTGTGAGTCCTTATGCTGTAGAAAGCCAATTGCTAGAATGGTCTCTTGGGGAAACAGGATATTATTGACAGCTGGCCTAGCAGGTGGATAAAGACATTAGTGTGTGTGTGTTGTGTTCTCAGAAGACAAGTTAAAATAATGTCTTCTCTGCTTGACTTCTACTTTTTTTCTTTGCAGTTTACTAATTATATTATTTAATTATATATATAATACATTACATTATAATTATATTTCTAGTTTAATTTTGCAGCAGCCTTTCATCAATGTGTCCACCTCTGGACATCCAAAGCTCTACGGCCTTGCTACCTTCTGTTTTGTCAGTTTTTGAGGATCAGGAAATAACCCTTTAAAACCAGAAAGGCACCATCAACATTTGTAAAACAGGCAAACAAACTAAAAAACTTTGTCTTTTCTAGTTCTCCATAGGGCCAAACAGATATAACTCACTCACCTATAAAGAGAACAGAGAAAGGAAACCTAGTGAGGAATTGTAATGATCTGATACAACATATTCTTACATAAAATCCTTCATCATAATAGTTCCAGAAATTATGTTGTGGTAATAAATGTTTATATCATCGTTCTAAAATAACATATCATATAATCCGCTTTCAGTTGTTTCTGAGTAGGAAAAAGGCTTCTGGGGGAAATTGTTTTCAGGTTTTTTTCTAGTTTTATTTTTGTCGGGGCTTCCTGTTCTAATTCAGGACCAAACTGATGGGCCAATAAATTTTACATCACAAAGATGTGAGTAAAGGAAGCTGAAATTCTCATATCTCTGTTAACTTTCTACACTCACTTCAAGCAGTTTTCTTCCAGATTGACTTTGACTCCAGAAGTGAACTAGTTGGGAACAGAGGTATATGAAACAATGGAGTTTGGAAATTAATGTGTCTTGGGATGCTTGGCATCGACATTGACTGTTCCAACTGATGTGGGTTATCCGGACATAGATAAAGTAGCCACAACAGTTCATGCAAGGCTAGCCTCCTGGTTCTTTGTGGTCTCTGTGACTCATACAAATGGGTTATCTTGGGCCTGCACAGTGCCTCTTTCGGAAAATTATACAGTGGACTCTTGGTATCTCCCCAGTGGACCAAAATCCATAGATGCTCAAGTCCAATTATATACAGTGACATAATAAATGTTGTCCTTATATACACTGCAAAATCAAGGCTTGATTTTTGGAGTGTATACTTTTTATGTAATTTTCAAGCCATGGATGATTGAATCTGTGGATAAAGAATCTGTGGATATGGAGGGCCAACTCTAAAGCATTTTGAAGCATTTGGGTGGTAGACGTTCCCACCTTCCGGCTGCCCTATAAAGGCTTCCTGCCAAATTTGATAGTCCTTTTTATCTGCCACTACAGCTGCCCTCGATAGGAACAGCATTGCATTATCGATCATTGAGAGAGATTCCTGGGATTTGTGCTTCAATACATATTAACACATAGTTTTTTTTGGGGGGTGTTGGGCTATGTGGCCAGTTCCAGAAAAGTTTCTTCCTGACATTTCGCCAGCATCTGTGGCTGGCAATCTTGAGAGAATGTTGCCTGGAAAGGACTGGGTATACATAATGTGTGACCTGGAAAGGCAGGAGTGAATTTGCATGTATAGTTTTTGTTGCTAAGGGCAGGCCTCAGGGTGGAGGGTCGCGCAAAGAGGATTGATGTCTGCTTTATATAGTGCTCATGGTCTGTTGGGAGATTCTCGTTTGCATTTTTTGAGTCTTTGTCTGCTATCTTTCAGGACTGGTAGCCAAACCTTGTTTACTTCAAGGGTTTCCTCTTTGTTGAAATTGTCCAGGTGTTTGTGGATTCAATGGCTTCGCTGTGCACCTGATATGTTAGTGGTTGGCATGGTCCAGAACTTCCAGTTTTTCAAACAGTATTTTATGCCCAGGATGGTTTGTGGCATGTTCTGCTACTGTTGATTTTCTGGCTGGCCCAGTCTGCAGTGTCTCTCGTGTTCCTTGATTCTTGTTTGCACATGCGTTTGGTGGTCCCTATGTAGACTTGTCCACAGCTGCATGGTATGCGGTAAACTCCTGTGCTGTAGAAGGTCTCTCTGGTCCTTGGCTGAGTGCAGATTGCTGGATTTTCTTTGTCGGTTTGTAAACCATTTGAAGGTTGTGCTTCCTCACCATTTTGCCTATCTGTCTGTGACCACCTTGATGTATGGTAAAAATACCTTCCCTTGGGTGGCTGCTTGTCTTCACTTCTCTGGGTTTTTTCTGGGCCTGGCAGCCTCTGATGTCGAGCTGGAATAACCATTGGCCAAGGGCTGCCAGGCCCAGGAAAACCCAGAGAATGGAAGACAAGCAGCCAGCATTCTCTATAGATGCCAGCCACAGATGCTGGAAAACTCAGGAAGAAGCTTTTCTGGAACATGGCCACAGAGCCCAAAAACCCACAAAAAATATGGATGCTGGCCATGAAAGCCTCGACTTACATATTAACACATATGTTTAAAAATCTAGGATATCCATTGAACAGCCTTCTGCCCAACCACTTAAAGTCTTTTTTAAATTTTATTTTGAAAGCCAAATATAGACACATTTTACATTTTAACAGTATGATATTCCATCTTACATTCCCCCATCCATAGTCAACATTTCCTGTTTCCTATTCGAATCTCTATATTCTATTATGTTAACCTCTTTCTACATATACTAAATATGGCTTTTTTTTTTTTTGGTCAAATGATTTCTCTCAGCCGATAGCACATAATTCTTTCCCTTTCTTTGGAATTGCGTTCTGTTTTGCCATTTATAGACATAGTTAATTTGTCCATATTGACAGATCATTTAGTTTAGTATCAATTTTCAAATAACTGGGGGTTTTTTTTTCTTCCATATCTCACAGAAGTTAGTTGGGCTGCTGTAAATCAATATAAAATAAACCTATTTCTTCTTGGTTAGTTTTATCTTTTTATATCCTCATGAATCATAGAATCATGAGTTGGAAGAGACCGCAGGGCCATCCAGTCCAACTCCCTGCCATGCAGGAACTCTCAGTCAAAGCATCCCTGACAGATGCCATCCAGCCTCTGCTTAAAGACCTCCAAAGAAGGAGACTCCACCACTCTTCGAGGGAGTGTGTTCCACTGTCGAACAGCCCTTATTGTCAGGAAGTTCCTCCTAATGTTGAGGTGGAATCTCTTTTCTTGCAGCTTGCATCCATTGCTCGGGTCCTGTTCTCATGGAGCAGCAGAAAACAAGCTTGCTCCCTCCTCAATATGACATCCCTTCAAATATGATTTTAATAAAATAATTCTGAATCCCAAATTCAATTCAATGAAAATAACTTGAATTTTTTATGAATCATTTCCCAAAACTTTGTTGCTTCTTTGCATTCGACCACATATGATAAAATGGGTGTTGGGTTGCTTACATTTCCACAGTTATTTTCATTATTATTGTAATCTTGGCCAATTTTGAGGGTGACAAGTGCCATCTGTAAAATAATTGTAATAATTTTCTATGAAATGGGCACTTTTGGTGAATTTAAGTTTTTTTCCATACTCTTTCCCAGCTAGTAAGTGGTATTTGCTTTCCTATCCTGCATCTACTTTATCGATTATAGATTCTTCTTTTAATCTATGCCTATTATCTATGTTTTTGTTATCATGTGTTTATCGCCTTGGAGGGGATCCTTTCTAATTCCCTTGTTCAACCATTAAAGTCTGAGGGCATATTTGACCAGTTAGTTCAATAAGAATGGATGTTTGGAAGGCTGGCATTTCAAACTGTCACCAGGAAACATCATTTGTTATATATTTATTTTTAAAATAATGAAGATTGTGGTAAATATTATTGGAAAGATAAAAATAAAAGTTTCTAGATTTGTGAAGTTCAATAATAGGAACCTACAGCAAGAATTTGATTTATTATTTGC
Organism: Sceloporus undulatus; assembly: GCF_019175285.1. NCBI lineage: Eukaryota > Metazoa > Chordata > Lepidosauria > Squamata > Phrynosomatidae > Sceloporus > Sceloporus undulatus. The sequence goes on along the minus strand of NC_056526.1, from coordinate 55,286,221 downwards.
AGCTTAATTATTTTCTGAACCGGAGATCTGTTGCAATGAGTTCTCAAGAGTTTAATGAATTTGAATTAGTACAGTACCAAAGGCTTGATTCCCAGTTGTACTGTTATATAAGCTAACTACAAAGAACTACCGGGGATACAGCTGCTTAGAACATAGACACTTAGGTAAAATCACCCTGAGGAATGGGAAAGCCTGGTGCATGGCCCAGCACTGTCAGTATGTGTTATTTTAAATGCTTTAAAATATAACCAGATGGTACTTGACACAAGTTAAACAAGTGTTTCTTAAAACAACTCTTTGGACTTCCTTGGTGGAGTGTACGATCAGAGGTGGTACTTAGTACCCAAAGGGGAACCCCTGAACCCGTTTCATAGGCCATTAAAATTCAGTATTAAGTATTAAAAACAAGTTCCTGTTTTCAGATAGTCATTCTGCTGTATATGGAAACGCAAAATCATAGAGGTTTTTAAAAGTAACAATCAAGCCAAATGATTCCTAGATTTTGGAAAGTTGACACAATCCTTATACAGTTCTGACTCTCATAGGGGATTAATACATGGAGGCTTACCATTTCGATGGTAGCTAAATCTTCCGTAAAGCATGAGGGTGTGATCACTGGTTGCATCCCCCCCCCCGTGATTCTGTTATGCAGAGATTGACTGCGCCACAATATTAATGACAGGATGGCTTCATGACGATTAATCATGGGGGGAAAGCACAACCAGCGATCACACTCTGGCTTTATGGATGATTTAGCAACCTTTCAGAGATGGTAACCTCCATGTGATAACCTCTTGGATAATGAAAAAATCCTTTTTAGATAATGCACAAACCTCTTGTCATTTAAAGACCTTTTCATCTGCCTTGGCTTATCGAAGGTGTCTCTTACATAAGGTCAGGTGGATCAGCTCACCGGAAGAGATCCTTAAGTGCCCTCTTAAACACCTCCAAGGAGGTAATAAGACGGATCCTTCTGGAAAACCATTCCACAATTTTGGAGCAACTGCTGTGAAGGCTCTCTGGGAGATTGATGAGCCGTAGTTGATTGATGTTCTAACACATTCTTCTCAGCTATTCTGAGAGTGCGGAGCGGATTGTGTAGGGAGAGGCGTTCCCGCAAGTAATCAGGCCCAAGCCATGTAGGGCTTTAAATCTAATAACCAACACCTTGTAGTGCCAGAAGCTAATCGGTAGCCAGTGAAGAATTTTAGGACAGGTGTTAAATGGTCAGTTCAGTTTGTTTTCCCTCATCCAGCCCATTACCGACTCAAGGCAGGCATCCAGAGGAGAGATATATCCTTAGTCACTGCAGCAGTCGGAGACTAGGGCCTGTTACGAATGGCAAAAAAAGCTGCTTCGGGTCCTTTGGAAGTATGCTGTTAAAAATGATGTGGTCCTAAGAGTCTGGAGGTCGTGCCAAAGCCACCCCATTCCTAAGCACTGGAAGTGCAGCTTTTTGCAGCTTCCGGATTCCTTAGGATGCATGCATCATTTAAATAGCATACCTCAAAGAGACCCGAAGCAGCTTTATTTTGCCAGTCTATAACAGGCCATAGAGAAATAAATTTGGGTGTCATCAGCGTACGGATAACACTGCGCCCCATATCTCTGGATGATCTCGCCCAGTGGCTTCATGTAAATGTTTAACAGCATGGGGGACAGAATTGTACCCTGAGGGATGCCAGATGTCAGCTCTCTTTTAGACCATATGGCTGCAGGAAGATGAAGATTTGCATCATTTTCTTTTGGAATGTTATTTGTATTTGGATCTGAGAACCCAATACCTTGACCTTCTTGTACAATCGAATCGAACGGCCAAATATATTAAGTTAGATCTGTCCAAAAGAGAAGTTTTTAATCTCAGTTTTATATTGTATATTTTACTACCAATTTAATTGTCCTATTTTAGGTTTAATATGGTATTGGATTGTTTTATGGTTGTATGCAAAAGCTAGTGTAAATAAATAAATTGAATATACTGTAGTTAGCTGAAATGAACAAATAAGGAAAAAGAAAAAGGTTTCAAGTGAGAAGTGAAAGTTCACTGGCCTGAGGCTCACTGTAATTCATTCTGGCTTATTCATATCATGATAAACCAGGGATGAGCATTGTGTAGCTCTGATGAACTGTGTTGAATTTGTTGGACTGCAATTCCCAGCAATCTTGGCCAGCATAGTTAATGGTGGAGAATGCTGGCAGATGCATTTTAACATGCGGAGAGCCATAATGTTCCCATCCTGATCTAAAAGATACTTAAGTATGATGTGGAATCATAAACACAAATATATTTTCCTTTTATTTCATGTGACAAAATTATCTCACATTTATTTTAAATTACTTTTATTTCATGTGATAAAAATAATTTAAAAGGAATTAAATAAAATGCATTGCTACCATAATGTTGCAGCATTTTTTCCCTAACAGCAAAACATGATTTTCTTATTTAGTACAGAAAAATGGGAGTTTTTTGAGGGGAGGACTTAGCTTTTTTCTGGCAGAAAAGTGGTTGGACTCACAATACCATGATAAAATGATGATGGAGACATGTTGAATTGCAAAGAATCATCTTTTTTTGTTTTGCAAATGGATGTTAAATTTCCTGGATTTTGAGAATTGAGAACAAAAAACAGCAAAATGCAGGCCTATGAATAACATCATTTTTTTCTCCTGTATGGTTTTTAACAACTTGCCAGATGAAGAAGCCAGTGAGCTTCGAAAGCTTGCAATGTATAATTGTGCATTTTGGTTGGTCCAATAAAGGTATCATTGTTTGGTGGAATTTTGACTTTTACAGAGTGTCTGCTCAGATAAATTTAGTTTTAAGGATTATACAGTCACCCCTTCTGATTCATGGGGATCCGTTCCGGGCTGCCCCACAAATTGGGGAGATCTCCAGTATTAGAGCTCCATTTATTACCATGGGGGCGTGCTTCCCTGTGCTGTGCTGTGCTGTGCATGCCATTATGTCCCTCCCAGCTTGCTGTCTGTGAAGACCAAGGAACATGAATGGCAAGACCACGAATCAGGAGGGACAACTGTACTGTGCTTGTTTACTGTTCCCACAGTAAAACACCTGAGCTGGAATTGTTGGAAAAAGACATCCATGTTGGTTTCATTATAAACTCCTTGCAAAGCTCAGGGGCTTAAGAGCACAATCACAGTGTTACTCATTTGACAAACAGAGTATGGATGGAAAAATCAATCTTGCCCTAGAGAGGTTGGGTGCTACAGAAATATATCTTATAATAAATTCTGATTTTTTTCATAATTTTGTAGCTTGCATTTCATTTTGAGTTATTAATTTTCTTTAAAGAGCACAGTATTTTTTTTTTTTACTAAAATGGTGTTTTTTGGAAATTTAAAAGGAGACCCAAACTTGCAGCATCTCTATACAGTAGTAAGGAAAAGGCCAAAGAATACAAAAGCATTAATCTCTTATTGAAAATCTTCACCTTACAAATTCAAATAATTGGCAAAGTCTAATGTAGATTGTTAAGAATGATTTATTACCTTGATAGAGGTAAGTGTAGGGGATGTTTATACCTTTTGTGTGTGGCAGAACAGTATAAAATGTACAGCTCAAAACTGTGCCTTCATCAGGGGAACTTTTAATTATAGAATGAAATACTCATCATACATTGGTCATGGCAGCATTACTTTTCAGAGTGAGCTTCATAAATTTCTAAGTGGCAATATGCTCTGTTGGGATTTTAAAAGATTTTTATCCATTTCAAGATCTGGTCTTCTCCCCTACTCCCAGTCTTTTATATGTATGAGACAGATTCAAATGTAACATTTGGTTTTATCAGGAATATATTTTTAAAATGATCCTGTAAGCACACGCTTGCAGGAAAAATGGAAGTGGGTTCACATAAAACATTAAAGATTCTTGTAGTAACCTAAAAGATGATGAAATGTATCCGTTTATCTGATCTTACACTGCAACAGATTCTCAGCAGTGACTATGGGAAGAGTTCCCAAGCTGAACCCTGCAACACCCCAGGGCTCTGCACAAAACTCACAGGGACACTATGGAATATTTTACTCCACCTCCCCTCCTTTGTTTTCACCAGTCGAGCTCTTCTGGGTGGAGGAAGCACAAGTGAAGAAGAGTATGACAGTGACTTGTCCCTTAGCAGCATGATGCTCGTGCTACACAGCAGTGGCCTTCTCCTTCTCCTGGGGAGTGAGATGAGCCAGGAGTGGGCTGGACCCTGCAGCTAAAAGGACTGCCACCAGTGCCATCACCACTATACACACCCTTGGCTAAGTGCTAATTCTATCACTGTTCACCTACTCATGGACTTTGCACTGAGCCTAGGAGGCTTTGGTGATGAAGGCAGGAGCAGTGGAACTAGAAGCAAGCCTGAGACTGCTCTCATCTCACTAATACACCCAGAAGAGGAAGACATCCCTGTTGCACATCCGCAATAACATGTTGCTAAGGGACAGTTCACTGAAGCTCCGACCATCAGGATGGAAGCCACTGCTTATTCCTTCTCCTCTTATGGGTATGAGGCAAGATGCGAGCAACTAGCGACCTGCTCCTAGTGATGTTACCGTCAGCACCACAGCCCTTCTCAGTGCTAGTTCAGTTGTGGTGAACAGCCAAAGGGGTGAGTGAGGCAACAGCAGCAGTCCATTTGTAGCTAGCAGGCTCCTCTCTTGCCTTGCTCCTTAAGAGGAGGTTGAGGAAGAGTAGAAAGCTCCTCCTTCTCCATGGTCACTGCTGTGCAGAAGCAACAACATGCTGCTAAGAACCATGTTACTGGCCTCCCCTTCTGTGTTTCAATCTGACATAGCTAAGCCTTCACCAAGCATGCCAAGCTGCAGCCTCTTACTGTAGCCTCAGGGGGAATTATCCCAGCTAGTGGTGGTGTTGCTGCTCTAGCCCAGCTCTGTATCAGTCCACAGGTGAGCAGTTGGGTGGTCAAGGAACAACAGCTGATGCTTGGGAAGGGCTTAGAGGGGAAGTGGATGAGGAAATGGCAGTGGTGGGAGACTTGGAACTATGACAAAAACAACAATGGCGGTGACTGCTTCGAGAGCAGTCACTACATCCAGGAGAGGAAAGAGGGTGATGGTCCTAGTTTTCATCTGTTGGAAGGCATGTAAGTTGTTAGGACACATTGCTGAGAACTGAGAAAGTTTGTGAACCTCTGACCTGTGGAAATCCATATAACAAAGCCAAATAGTGATTTGGAAGTGGAATTTTTATGAGATGCTGTTCATTCAGTTGTCCAGTAATGGAACTATGTGGGTAGATGGTCATCTTCCAATTTGAAAAACTTTTTCTTGGCAGTGCACTGTCTATTCTATTTCAGAATAGTGATTAGTGAGGACCTCTCTATAGATTTCCATACTGCCATAGGTTTTCTAGTTCTGCCATCTCAACTACAGTTTCATATGGAAAATAACAATCTGTTGGTAAGTGAGAACACGATGATGAGAAAACAAACCAATATTATCTCCAACCCCCAAAGGGGAGAAACACTTCTGTTCATCAACCCATCTTCTTCAGCAGCTTCTGTGAGATCAAAATCAATTCCAGCATCTTGTACAAGAGAAGTGAGACTGACCTGGGAACCCCAACTTGTTTATATGTTCCTTGTAATTGTTTTATAATTTCAAAGGCAGCTACCTCTCCTGGAGAAGGCACTGAATGTCATACTGAATTGTATGACTGTTTATTTTTAGATAGCTAGCAGCACAGTAAGTTAGAAGAGCATATAGGGTGCTGTCTTTTCTAACACTTATTTTCATGTCATTGTTAAAATTACGCATTGTAGTTAAGTGACTCAGTGTTCTCATTTAGCTTTTCTAATATGTGATTATATGGGAGTTGCTGCTTCTTGTACAATGAGTTGGCAGAGAGAAAGTTAAATCTGTCACAGGCGCTTACAATTTCTACATCAGAAAGTTTGGTTCATAAATGGTAATTATTACTGAAGTGCCTAGTTCACACGATGTGGAGAGCATACAGTTGGCACAATTTCCCCAGTTTTATCTTCTTGCTGTGAATGAAGGTTTATCTCCTAGTGTTTACCTAATGTAAAGTGATGAACATTTAGATACAGGGGAGGGTCCTAATGTGTACTTGATAAATAAATGCATTTTAATATATTCTAATTTAATTTCCAAGCACAATACATTACTTTTCTGTAGATCTCATTAATGGCAGGTGAAAGATCCTCTGGTTTTTATATGCTGCTGGAATACAAATCAGATCATCCTTAACCATTGGCCAACTCTCTTGGCTAGATAGCAGTTGGAGTTCATCAGCATCTAGAGGGCTACAAGTTACCTGTTTCTGGTTTATGGGTACTCAAGGCCCAGGACAGACCAGCCCAAAAGGGTGGCCTGCTGGAGGGAAGCCACAGCCGCCAAACCATGTGGCATCCCCCCCCCCCGGAGTAAAGAAGAACCTGGAAAAAATGTGACGTAAGTGATGCACAGTGACATGTGGATGCTGTGCATCTCTTATGTAACGATGGCAGCCCCTGTGTGGATGGCAGGCCACAATTGGGCCGCTACCCACACGTACTAGGGTTTGGGACCGTGTGGTTGGTTCACGGTCCCTAACCTTAGTATCGCCATTGCCGCGTCCCTTTCGGCCCATCAGTCTTGGGCCCAAGTCTGATCAAAACCAGTCTAGATCAAGAAAGTGATCACTACTAAATGATCTTACAGCATGGCTGAGGACAATCCAGTTCTGGAGTCCAGTGGGACTGTAAGAATGATAGTTAACTTCTGAAATTCCTTTTATTCCTCATACCTGACCAAAGAGATAACTTAAACATTAGCTTCTCCAATGTCTTAATTACATTCCTTGAAAGACTGCTGACTGAATTAGCACATGATAGCTATTGTGTGCAAATAAGCCTGTTTAAAGGCTTCAAACTAGATTGTGTACCACATAGTTTGATGGAATTATATATTTATGTTTAATCAAAAGGGAAGACACATACCTACAAAACCTCATTAAGCATTAGTCTGTGGTTTGACTAGTTTACTTCTTGTTTAAATATTTAATAACTGATCCAGATGAGTCTGTGGGTTATTGACATTAACCACAAGATAGTCTGCTAAAATAACAAGTAGCACTTAGCTCTGGAGTCTTTCCTGTTAATGGCATGATTTGCTGGAAACACATGCAGAAAGGATGCACATGTTTAAAATACAGTTTAAAAATGTAAATCAGAGAATGAATTGGAGAGCGGGGGAATCAGAGTACAGGAACTCCTTTTATAGATTAATGTTGTGGAAAGTTGTTTCTTACCACCATTGTTTACATGTTGAAAATTGTCTTTAGGAAATATTTGTGTTCTTATTTATGCTGAAAATAGACAGATAAAACATGCAACTAATTTTAGTTATGATATGAATGGACCTCAGTAGGTTGGCTTGGAATGACTTTACTTTTGTATAATAATGATTGCTTTATATATGTTTTATAGGATTACTTAACAATTCATAAGTATGGCAATGCTGCTAGAAAAGACCTATGGAACACTCTGTCAGAGGTAAACCACTTTAATATACCTTGTAGGCAAGTATGGTTTGTTACTGCTATATTTTTTTCTTAGAAGCAAAACTTACTAGAAGGGAAGCTGCTTTTGATTTGATCTAGTCAACAATAAATCTAGAGCTGGTGATTAGAAATAGATTAAATGTGATGATTATAACTTGATGTAATGCATCAAAAAAAGAGTACAGATAATCCCTTTCTCCCAAATATGGCATAACTACTTCTGCATCTAAATTCTGTGAGTATTATTTTTTCTTTAATGTAAAAGATATAGCTTTGAAATGGGAGGTCTAGAATGGTGGTACCCTACTTCCAACATCTTAATATATTTTATAGGGTTATATCACCTACCAGGCAGTCAATTTGACTATTTGACTACATTATATAGAGAAAATTAATTCCATTATAATCTAATAATTCTCTGTTGCCAGACAAAACTTTTCAGTGCTTCATAGATGGCCATCTATGCTCTAATCCAGCTCTAGTCAGCCACCCCTGGTTACTTAGGGCAGAGACATACATGTATTATAAACGTTACTTGCTATAAAAGAGATGTGTTACATCAGGTAAAAATGGTAAAGAAGTGTCTATACACACTGACTTGGTAACACTGGTAACCCATAAACTTCCACTGTAATGATCAGGGCATGTTTTGGGGATATGTTTTGAGATTCTACTAACCATAGTTTTGAGATCAGGAAAGAAGTACAGAATTGTATACCTCCTTTGGGGGACTTTCCTTTTGTTACTTTTACTGCATTTAATTTTTACATTTTCAAGGAATAGTTAGCGTCAGGGCAGTTAAGGCTAGTCATGGTTACAACTTAAACTAAGGTTTAAATAGTTAGAATAACCTTAAAATTGGTGCTTGACATTATCAGAATTGTACTCCTGTGTTGTTTTCTATATATTTGCACCTAATGATCTTGCAGCTAATATCAGTTAAAAATCTTTACTTTCTATTTCTCCTCTGGTACTGATGATTAAGAAAACACCTTCGCTACAGATACTGTTACAGTTTTTATTGTTTAAAGATAGTATAAGGGAATATTAATCATATCAATTCATTTGGAATTAATTTAGTTATATGTCTTATAATCGTATATCTTTAAATCTGCTCAAAACAAACTTAGACTAGTGTGTCTACATAGAACATATTGTGCAAATTTGTGAATAAATTCTTCTTTTCCTCTGTAAGAGATAGCATTGTTGGTATTTATCAGCATGTTAAATGAGATTTTATATTCTTATTGTTTTTGTTTTGTTTCAAAGGCACTTAAAAAGGTTGGGAAGTTTGTGAATATCCAAGTAGTAATGGATCAGTGGACACTCCAGATGGGTTATCCTGTTATCACCATCATAGGAAATGAAACTGCAGTCAATATTGTAGGGATCTCCCAAGAACATTTCATTTATGACCTTGATGTCAAAACCAAAGATTCTGGGCTTGGAAACAACAGGTACTTACAATTCCTAATATAACTACTACACTTTTCAATTGTCTCAATACTTATAATGCTGGTATGTAATAAGAAATTTGCATAATAATGGTAACATGAAAAATGATAAGTACTGTACTTTATTATTTAGATATTGTTATTAGATAAACCATATTAGAAGACTGACATAGTAATAATAAAATAAATAATAAAAGCTTTATTTTTACCCCACCTCTCTGTCAAAAAGGCAATCGAGGCGGCTTACAGTTAAGTACCTATATCTGCACATTTTCCTTCTTTAAATAGTTCTCTTTTTTATTTTGAAACATACAGGACATTTATAGATGAAGGCAGATATCAATATAAAATGTGTATCTAAATGAAAGCAAATGGCCTTATACTTCAGAATTTCAGAGATAGGTGCTTTCAGTGTATCCCTGTCAGCTTACTCTCAAATTCACCTATGCCAGTGGGTTAGCCTTGTGGAGAGTACAGTTAAACATTGACACTAGGATGGAAAAGGCTTCCTGATTTTTCAGTTTGAGTTTATACTCAGTTTAACAGAGATATGCAAGTGATAAATGAAGTCCATTAAATGTAACAGTTGAAGATTTAATAATAATTAAAAAAGAAAATAAGATGCAGTCTTTTTGAAGATGACTGGATTTCTTGCTGTTTGTAAGCTATACCTGTTTAAAGTAGTTTACTGAAGTTGGAATTGTTGTACATTAGAATCCTGTAGCATTTACAACAACAACAACAACTGTTTTGTATTGATTTGATTCATTATCATTTGTCTGCATCTTCTGTCATGTGTTCTATATTTGGCCACATGATTCTACATTGAGATAGAATCATGTGGTCCTCCAGTTGTTGAACTGTAAGTTCCATGAGCACCAATCAGAATAGCAATGATGAAGAATACTGGGGGTTGCAGTCCAAAAATATCTGGAGAGCTGCATGAATTCCATGTCTGCTCAACAGATTTCTCCATGAATGCTCAGATATGCTCCATCCTGCTCCTCATGATGGGAATATCCAGAATGAGATGCAAGACACAGGACAAATAAGAAACTAATCCTGAAAGTCTCCATACACTGCCGATTTTGCTACAAGTCCTTTTGTAGCTTACCACTGATCAGTTAGAATGGTTGTGATCATTACACAATGTCTCACAGCTTTCCCAACAGCTGGAGTTGGTCATTTTTGAGAAATATGATTTCCAGGTGAAACCTGTTGCTAAGGAGATCTTGCAGATATATAGTAGTTAAGATCAGGCAGGTGTTTTATTCAATTTGTCTCTTTTGGAGATTTTCTAAAACAAATTTAACTAATAATAATAATAATAATAGGATTTATTTATAGCCCGCCCAATCACGTAGAATCGGGGCGGGTTACAACAATAGCAAAAATGCATAACAATTAACAGTTTTAATAAAAATTAGCAATACAAATGTTTATCAAATACAATGTAAAATACATAGAAAGTAACATAACAAATAAATTAAAAATGCAAATTAATTCCTTTACACCACCATCCCAATCTTGAAATAAACAATAATTAGATAACTTACAGTCTTAAAGTAAACATAATCCAAGGTACTAGACATAACAATACGAGATACAGAATCCAAAATGCAATAATATAATAATAATTAAAACACAACATATCAATTTAACTAACTCTTACAACTCTCTCCTGACAGCAAAAACAATGATAATAGATAACAACTAAAAACCATTATCTCTATACTTCCACTAGTATTAACAACAATAAACTTTCCCCTCAGAGTGAAATAAATTAAATTACACTGCTACCTCGGGTTACGAAATTAATTCGTTCCGCCATTCCCTTCGTAACCCGAAAATTTCGCAACCCGAAAAGGCTTTCCGTTAGCGCTGGAAAGCCTATAGCCGCGCTTCGCATTTGAATTTCGTGCCGAAATGAATTTCGTAACCCGAAAAATAGTTCGTAACCCGGAACAGTTTTTTCCAATCCAACTTTTTCGTATCCCGGAAATTTCGTAACGCGATCATTTCGTATCCCGAGGCACCAGTGTCTTAGAATTGTGGGAGGAGAAGGCGAGCGCAGGGTCCCTCTTTCCTCTCTCGGCTGGAGGAATCATGGTCCGGGGTGAGCACCAAGGCTTTAAGTCAACTACTACTTATTGGCAGATTATTATAGAATCGGAAGAGACCACAAGGGCCATCCAGTCCAACCCCCTGCCATGCAGGAACTCTGTTTAACAGAGATATGCAAGCCATAAGAACTCTCGTGTTTTACTTTAAACATGTCATTTATATAAATTCATGGTGACCATCCTAAAATGTGTTCACATTGCATGTATTGGAGGAAGAGATAGGAATTAAAAATAAGAATAAGTTTTCTGTGTTGCTTGTAATGTATAAGTAATATCATGTGCCAGCTTCAGTATTCTGTTTAAGACAGAATGTGTCTACTGTGTTAGATGTCAGTCGCAATGTAATTGATAAATTGTATTAAATATCAGAACGAGTATCAAGAGGACAGGGCCTAAATACCCCAAGGGTACCAGATCCCATCTGATCTTCAAACTGGGACAGCCTTGGTTAGCATTTGGATGGGAGACTGCTAATGAATACCAGCTGTTGTAGGCAACATTTTAGAGGCAGGAACTGGAAAAACCACCTCTGAATATTATTTGCCTATGCAATGTGTGGGGTTGCCATAAGTTGGCAGGTGACTTAGAGGTACACATGCACACACAGAGACATTAAATATCAGAGGTTTAATTCAGAAAATTTCATTCAAGTTTTTAAAGTTTGACTTAACAGCCAAATACCACATGATGTTAATTATGTAAAATAAGTTAATATACATATTTTTAAATATGAATACTTTCAGATGAGGTAATGGAATATCATTTTTGTGGGCTAATAGCAGCCCATTATTGCCGCAGTTCTGCTTGATCCCCTGTCTATTTTTTATGTATGCTAATTACTTTCATAAAATCAATGTTGCATCTGTGTAATTCTTCATATAATTTCCAAGAAAAAATGTGTTGGTGAATAATGTGAATACTGTTGTTGGCTAAACCTTATATAGCTATATGTCAAAGTTCTGAGAATCTGTCTGCCTTCTTCTGAACTGCTTTACAATAAGATTCGGTCTGAAAGTTCATAAGGAAAGAAAGGTTGTAGTCAAAGATCTATTAAAATAGGGAGATGATTTGTTATGTTCTGGAACATATATCAGTGAAATTTAGCCATCTTTTGGCTTCCATTGCTTTAAGATGTTATAGTGTCCAGAAACTACCTTCAGTATTTATTTCTGGTTCATTTTTTTTCTTTTTTTGTTTTAATTTAATGCATATTTCAATTCAAGTCGTGAAAGAGAAGTTCTTTGAACATGGAAAAATACATGGATTATATTGTATGAGTCCGTGTTGGTGCCTCAAACCATCGCATATCATTAACAGATTTTTAAAAATATGAAACAGTGACATACAAAATTTTGATGATTCATTACCCATTTGTCCCATCATATTTTCTATTAATAGAAGCAATATATATATATATATATATATATATATATATAATCTGTAACTCCAAAGGAGCTGTAACACTATGCGCAGTGTTTCTCATGAGTAGCACACCCCATTGTCATGTAAGAGATTAAAAGTCTGTACACAGTGGGGTGGCACTGATGAACTGTCTGCACAAAGCTTTATTTCATATTGCTAATAAGGATTTATTGCCAGTATATTATAATCAAGTTTGTATTGTTCCCCAGAGTAGGCCTTAAAACCTTCTCCCAATATTCATGATATTTAATTTTCCATTCTCTTCTTCCAGTAAGGGATTCAGAACATGCACTCAAAAACCAGGGTTAGGATTAATGGGGGAGCCCATCCCATTAATATTTTAATATCTGTACAAATATTATAATAAAAGAGAACATCTGTGTGTCTGCCTGTCTGTGACAGCCCTAACTCATTGGAATACCATCCTAGATTCTCAAAACATTGCAGGGTGAATTTGGTTGCTGTCTAAGGTTTAATCGGCACTGTAGAAATAATACAGGTGGTTTAAAGACCACCCAAAAAGGGCGGTCTCCCGTCGCCCTCATTTGTTGCACGGAGGAGCCCCAGTATCCAAACTGCGCGACTCCTCCGCGCAACAAAAAGAAGCTGCAAAATGCAACTTCTTCTTGCAGCACCCTTATGATGCCGCAAGGCGCCAATGGCGCACTTGCGGCATCATAATGGCACTGAGACATGCGGGCACTAAGAGTCCGCTACGTCAAAATGGTGGCACCCATGTAGAATGGGCACCACCATTTTATATGTGCTCAGCGTGTACTAGGGTTAGGGGCGTCCGGAAAGGATACCCCTTCCTAACCCTAATACGTGCCGAGCACGTACTTTTTGCCCGTGTGTAACGCGCCACAGTTTGACACCACTTTGACTGCCATGGTTCAACACTATGGAATCCTGGAATTGGTAGTTTTACAAGGTCTTTAGCCTTCTCTGCCAAAGGGTACCGGTGCCTCACAAAACTACAAATCCCAGGATTCCATAGAAGGGACCCATGGACGTTAATACAGTTTCAGACCTTATTACCGTATATACTCTACTATATGTTGACCTCATGTATGAGTCAGAGGCAGGTTTCTGTGTCCATAATTATGGATTTTGATATGACCCATGGATAAGTCGAGGGTGAAACTTAGGGAACTCTAACAAATTATGTAAAGGATGAAGCAAAGGACAACAATGCCAAAGAATGTACAAAATTCCAGCAGGCATAACTGTGCTCACACTAAAGGCCGGGTGAATGAGAGAATAGAGGAGATCAGTGCTTCCAGTACAAATTATAGTCTTGCCTTTCACCAAGGGATGGTTCTTTTTAAAATAAGAGTTAAAGTGCAATACTCACATTGACCCATGGATAAATCGACTCATGATTTTGGATCAATTTTGACCTAAATTTCTAGACTTATACATGAGTATATACAGTAATTCTGCAGCCTAAGTTACAGTAACAGGTTCCAGATCTACATTCCAAATATGGTGTTTGCTAGAAACAAAATGAACAAAAAACGGTTCAGGTCTGACACTCCAGTTGCTGCCAAACTTGAGTCCCCAAGATGAAATTCCAATTTCAGGGGATTTCCTAGATACATAAGAATGTGGTGGTGAGGAGCTGCCACAACTCATTGAGAAATATTTATAAAAGAACCTCTTTGAGACACTTATAAAATTTCTGAGGCAGGAAAAAAAGATATATAAAAAGGCAGGGCTAAAGAAACCCTGAAATTAGTAAAAGGGCAGCAAAATGGGAGAGGGCACTTTGAAATACAGCTGGCCAGATTCCTGAGGTTTCATAACAGGGGGATATGGGAACATAGGAGATCCCTTTTGGGTAGAGTAGATGCAGATTTGGGCAACCCTGGGTATCATACTGGTGGAAAACAGGAGAGGGTTTTTTGAAGCACTGCTCTTGAAATTCTGGAAGTGAGAAAACAAGAGAAGTCTAAGGAATCTGCCAAGATTCCTGAGGTTAAAAGAGAGAGAGAGAGAATTGAAAGAGGGCTTTCTGAGGTACTAGTGCTAGTACCCCAGAAGTAAAAGCATACAAAAAAGAGTGAAAGTAAGAAAACGGGGAGCACCACAGACCCGTTTTGGGGTACTAAGTTTGGACCCAGATAGGAACAGGCATACTTCAGCTATGACTAAATAAGTACGCAAATCCACAGACGTGCAAGCTTTGCCAGCTATTTTCTATTCTGTGCTTTTCTTTTCATTTTGATTGAATCTGTTGTAGTAAATTATAACTGTAATTCCTTGTAAATTCTTTACCTGTAGCTCTTATATAGATGGCATAGCATTATACAAGAGCTAGCTCTTTAATGAGAAGTAATCATACAGTTGGTGGAATAGGGATTGCTGTTCTTCCACCTGGGTAGCATAAACATAATAATATATATTTAACCAAGTGTTATTGCAGGTTTAAAAAAAGTCCTTGAAACAATTCAGTTTTACATTTCCACCATTTAGTTAGATTACACAAATTCTTTCTCCTTGTCCAATGTGGCAGCTGGATTGTTTTAAGGACCAAAAAGGGTCAGTTATACAAACATGCTGTTTTCGTATTATGCTGAATTATAAGGTTGTATGTATCACATTCCTAACCTGCATGAGTGCCTTTCAGTAGCCATAGCAGCCTGTGATAACAAGCACACATATTATTTGTGGCCACACCATTGTATTCACATCTTGGAAAATTATATTTCAAAAACAGCCATTTTTTTTGTCTAGAAAACCAGTTTGCAAAGGGATCTTTGTAGTACCTTTGAGACTAAGGGGCTGTTCAGACTGGCCAGTTGGGCTGGCTTGGGGTTGTAGTCAGGGTGTAGTGTCTTTTTGCGGCTCCTTTTTGCGTCCTGCAAAGGCCAGATTGGTACCGCAGCATGCGGTTTCCATGGTCCTGATCTGGCTGAAACAGAGGTGGCTGCATGCTGCCCCTTTGGGGCTGTCTGCACAGGCTCTAAATGACAGAAAAGATGTAACATGCTTCTGAGGAAGTAGTTTGAAGTCTACAAAAGCTCATCATACCAACATCTTTCTTTCAGTTAGTCTCAAAAGTACTTACAAGATGCCTTTGGTACAAGATATTTTTATTGATGATATCACATAATACTAACCTTTTGGCAGCTTAAACATTTCAAAAATTCATGTGTACCTGTTTTACTCCCTCCCTAAATACATTTTGAAAAACTGAGAAAAGTACAAGTTAAAACTTTCCAAACAGAAGTGGTTGGCCCTGGTAGACTAAGCTAAGATTCATTCCTTTTGAAAAAATGCTTATTGTGTAGGCATAGTAGATTATTTTTGTAATTTTTTTTAGTTTTATAGCCCATTTTTTTGTAGAATGATTCCTTTATCAAAGAGTGAATCTGAGAATTGACTTCTCAATTACAAGGAATGACTCTGAGTCACAGTATCTTGCCTGCCCCTATTTTTTAAATGACATTATTGTTTACAGCATAGATTCTAGAAGCAAAACGTAAAGAGAATATAAAACTATATGAGGATAAAAAGAGAAAATAAGTAGAACAGTGGGAGGTGGAGACAGAAAGAAACAGTTTTTAAATTATTCTAATATAAAGTATGTCCTTGCCCCATTTTACTCCTTTAATGGTTGGTAGTAAAATGTTTATCAGATACCCTTATCTTCCAGAACTGCCAAAAGTGAGTGGGCAACATTATCTACAACATACTGAAGTTCAATATGCCTTCTTTCTAAGTAAGGCAGTGGTTGGCAAAGTGCAGTTCTGGATCCCCATCTGTTCCCACTGCCAACCTCTACAAAGCTCCCCAGATTAGTTTTTTTTATATCTTTCCAAGCTTCTGGAAGGTTCTAGAAAAGTTTATTTACATTTAAATAGTTTTCACACACCCATATCCATTTTGTGGAGCCAGTGGTTTGGTATGGTTTGTTTGCAAAGTCTGGGCAACCTGGTGGAAGGTGCCTGGGCAGAAAATTGGCTCTGCACCTGCCTCAGTTGCGCATCTTTGTACAAAGTCTCCTTCCTCCAACCATCCTGATGGATGTGTGATGCAGCACTGTGCATTTTCAGCTACATTTAAGACCTACTGGATTCTGCAGAGTTAATGTACAGAAGGATTATATTCCTTATTAGGTAACATTTTTCTCCAATCCACTACAACTGGCTGACTACAAAAAGTTAAACTTAACTCAGCCAAATCAAATTCCTCTTCATTTGCTGTATTTACCATTAAGTTTAACAGAACGTTTAATAGGCATCAGTACCATTGTACCCCTGTTGGCTTATTAAGGCTTCTCTTTTAATTTTGAGAAGGTAAAAGTGGCTGTATCATGAGCATCAGACTGTGCCCTGGAATCTGACAACTTTTGAAACTTATATTTTCTTTATAAGATTCCTGTGTGAAAACAGACATTTATTTCTTTCATATTTTTTTTTACTGTAATTCACATTGTTGGTCTGTAGGCTTACTGAAGTTTGTCATGTGATAAAAGATAAATTATTTACCATGGTCATTATCTATATTTCTGATTATGGTCAACTAGGCAGAAGACGGGAGCCATTTTCTCCTCCTCTACCTGCCTGCCAGGCTGAACCAATGCATTTCAGTGCACTTTGAGTGACATGTCACTTCTGACCACCATTTGGGTTGATTTTGACTGCTTTTATACATCTTTTGAGAAGATATGTGGGGGAGGATTTGATAGTTATGGAAACAAAAGGCACATTTTCATATACTTTGAAGGCTTTGGGCCAGTTTTTAAGCAAATAAGAAAAAACTAAAAAATAAGTCCTATTTATATATATAAAAAAACTTTGGGGGTCTTCAGACTTTGAGGGGCTTCCAGTTGGCTTTTGGAGCCACACTTATATGTCCCAAGGGCCTCCTCCAGCTTTTAGGTTGCATTTTGCCCATCTCTGTGTGTTTTTAATAAAGAACTTGATCATGTGTTGATGCATTCAACACACAATTTTTCCTAATTGTTTCCAGAGGTTTTCTTAAGTAGATATTATGATGTTGCTGACCACCCTGCTGTTTCTGCATCAGGATAAAAACATTATAACAGAAAAGCAGTACACACTTTCATACTGAAGTTTGTGTGCATTTAGGCCAGTGGATGCTTAAAAGTGAAAGAGGTCTTGCTTTGAATCACTAAGCTACTAAGGCTAGGATCAGGGGACATGATCCCAAAACTGCATCCACTCAACATTGCAGGAGTCAGAATATTAGATAGAAAAGGGTAGAATTTCTGTTTGTATAATGCATACTGATGAAATTTTAGCTTAAACTTTTGGCTTTCCTTTCTGTTTCTTGTTCAAACAGAAAATATGTTCCCTTGGAAGATAATTATCCATTTAAAACAAACTTGTTTTTGAAAGGATTTTAACCACATAATCATAAATGCTGTTAATTCTTCTGTGGTTAATGGCCTTACGTATTTATACCAACTTGATGAAAAAGAAATGTAGCCATGAGTTTCAGCCAGTAACTGAACTCTAGCTTCACTTCTCTTTTAATCTTCATGATGAAAAATGATAACAAACATGCAAACACAGCCTCAGAGTTTACTTTGCCTCTCTTAATATGACATTTAAATTTAAAACAGACCCAAGATCCCAATTTAGTTTTCTTTCATTACATTTAATATTATTTATAAAGGATGCAGTGATTATTGATTTAAATAAGGAAATGGTATTAATTATAGTCCTCCTTTACTTAAAATTTCATGTCACTGAGTACTGGGTAGCCAAATTCATGGAAGTGCTTATAATTAATAGAGTCCATAGCTATGTGCTCTAATGAGCAGAAGATGTAAAATAAAATAGCTTTACAATAGGAAGGAAGTTGAGGGACAGGAAAAGAAAACAGAGCAGATTTAATGAAAAGCAAATAAATATTTTGAGAAAATAGGGAGGGAATAATAATTTGAAAAGGAAAAGCAATTTCAGTTTAGTAAGAGTGTCAGACTTCTGGGCGACTTGTAGAAACCCATGTACATGCAAAAGCAGTCTGAATAGTATTGAACTAAGCAAATGCTTAAATGGCTCTTTTGCAGACATTAGGTATGCATATACAGGGATACCAGTTGTTATATGTGAGTTGCCTGAATTTGTAGCAACATTAGGGCCATAGAGTTTGTAGTTTAGTGCAGGAGCACTGATCAATTATAGCAGTGATGTCCTAGCACAATTTACCATTTTGCCTTGTTCTATTCTTCTTAAAAAACCATTATTGTAATAAGCTTAAATTACTAGCAAAGGTTAATTAATCTTCAAAAAGTAGGTGAGAGAAACAGGAGCCATTAAGAAAATTGTATTTGTTAATAGGCCCATACAATGAATCTTCGAAACTGCTGATGCTTTCCTGTTTTGTTTGCAATGTTCTATTTTCAAGAATTCAAACTACCATTAAACTAAAAATTCAGATATGGTGAAGTTTTAATCTGTCTTAATGATTTATATTAACTATTGATATGCAATTGGTAGGTATACATGCAAAACGGACAACAACAGCTAAAAACAATTAACCCTACTCTCAGGTAAAATTCATATGACTAGTCTAATTATTGCTTCATGAGAAAGATGTCTAGACTAGTTCTACATTTACTGAACTGTCATTAAGTACTTCAAGAAGCTTTGTAGAGCACAGTGTGTATTCCTTGAATCATGCTTTTATTCAGTCCTGTTTCACAATGATTTCTGTCTCTCTTACATCATTGTCATTTAAGACTTCATTTATACATATCCATATGTGACATCAGGACTCCCCCCCCCAACCTGTGTCATATGTACAGTAATTAGCTATATTAAAACTATTGATAATCTCCTACCAATTGACCTATTTTATCCTTTGGTAGCTCTTTGTAGTCTCTTTAATTTTTACCACCTTCAATAAGTAGGAGCAGAATCTGAAAATATGTTCATTTCACTACATGACTGTTGTGCCACAGTGTAGCTTGAATTCTGCCAGGAAAGTAAGCCTTCCATTAGATCTTGTAGCATGTCAGCTGGCAGATGTTGAATATAGAATTGCATCCTGTATCACATAATAATAAAGCATATCGTACAAAGTAAAATCCAGTGAGAAAGAAAAGTCTCTTACAAATATGTGTGTAGTAGTTATCAGTCAGAAACTTCATTATTATTATTATTATTATTATTATTATTATTATTAAACTTTATTTATGAAGCGCTGTAGATGTATACAGCTCTGTACAAAAAGTCAATAAAATAGAAGAATATATAAAGCTTGCCCATGGCGTACAATCTAAAGAATAATAATAAATAGATAAAACAATAGATAATATTATAAGATAGAACTGAGTAAAAAGGAAGCAAGTTAAAAACATCATATATAAAATATCGAATCAAATATCAAAAACAACCAGATAACCATCACAGATTCCCTTGGAATATTTCCCTAAACAATATGGTCTTTAACTCAGTTTTAAAACTAGTTAGGGAAATGATGAGCCATGCTTGTGGGGGAAGGAGGTTCTAGGAGTGAGGGGCAGCAAGTGAGAAGGGACGAATCCGGGAGGGGCAGTGGAAATCCTAGGCTGGGATAGGAGACCTTGAATACAAGAGCGGAGGGCATGAGTGGGGATATAAGGAGAAAGAAATTCAGCTAAATAAGGAGGGCCAGACCATGCAGGACTTTAAAAGTCAGCAACAGAAGTTTGTACTGAATGCAGAAGGGGAAGGGGTGCCAGTGAAGGGATGACAATAGAGGAGAAACATGGTCAAAATGGTGAGCGAGTGAAATAATATGTGTAGCTGAATGCTGGACAGAAATTAATGGGTGGAGGTGAGAGAGAGAGGAAGCCCTGCCAGAAGAAGGTTACAGTAATCTAGTCGTGAGACCACTAGGGCATGGATCAGTCTTTGCAGCAGAAGCCGAGAGATATGGATGGATTTTGGCAATATTGCAAAGAAAAAATCTACAGGTCTTGGCTGTGGTCTGGATCTAGGGGATACATGACAAAGAGGAGTCAAAAACCAAGACTGTGGGCTTCCTGGACCAGATGAATAGGGATGTTGTCAACAGAAATAGAAAAGGAGTATTGAAGAGTGGGCTTAGGTGGGAAAACAAGAAGCGCTCCGTCTTGGACATGTTGAGCATCAAGCGCTGATGCTGCATCCAGCAAGATAGAGCTGTCAGACAAGATGAAACTTGCTTCAGAACATATTCACCAGCCAGTATAGACAGGGTGTAAGATGGCATCCTGAATATGGACATTATTGCAGATATATTTCTTCCTTTGATATGATTTTAAAAATCTTTTTCAAAAGATAAAATTTACTTTGGTGTAAATTTATAACAGCTGTATGTATTTTATTATCTAACTAGATGCAATTTAAAATCTGTTACATTGCACTTTATCTTAATGTAGCAATAAAAGATGGGCTGTAATCCAGTATAATCAATGAAGTTTAAACTCATAACCATGTTCTGAATTGCCAGTGTAGTAAAAAGCCAGTCATACAGATATGTGATTGTGTCTTTCTCTCTTT
>NC_056526.1:55222994-55265180 GCF_019175285.1 Sceloporus undulatus | reverse complement strand
ACTGCTTTATATTTTAATATACTGACTAGTTAGCTCTTTCAGTCCTTCCTAATAATCCAGAGTCACTGACCTCTCAATAAATTTAATGACATTGTGTGTATGTGTTTTGAAAATCCCACTTGGCTTGTCATTATCCTTTACATTTGGCAGGGAGGGCAGGGAGCAAGTGAATAATATGGTCATATATTTCTTTTTTAGTGGCAAAGAGTCAAAGACTGAAATGGTTATTTCTCCTGTTGAGAACATTTTACTATATCAGGGTTAATCAGTTTCCTCTTAGCTGTACTAATAATCAAGAATTCATTACAATAAATTAGGCTTCCAAGACTCAAGGCAGAACTATAGTTGATATCAAATGTTGGTTTCTTAAACCACTATTTCTGGATGGTCTTCATAAGCACTATTTAAGGCACATCCAGACTGATTGAAAAGTCCTGGATTTTGTTCCAGTTCTTTGTAATTTTATACTGGGTTAAACCAAACTTGAGACCTGTTATAAAAAGTCTCTAACAGAAAATTTACTAGGACAGACAGTAAATGGATCTTCAAATTAAATTGGAAAGAACAGGAACCAACTTCTGGGACTTTCTGGTCATTTAAATCAGTCTGGTTGTGCCATTGTAGCTAAGAATACATGCACAAGAGGAGAGACCCTGACATTTTCCTATAGCATTGCATTTCCCCCTACAGTTTATACCACTCTAGATATCCCCCGGACTGGTGACATTTTTATGCATTTATTTATAGTCTTGGAGCGTAGCTGTTTAAAAAAGAATAGATTAGGTATAGCAATCCTCCCACTGATTCTCCTCAGCAAATGTCACATATCCATCAGTATTACCAGGTAGACGTCAGGTCGTAAATCTTATATTTGACTGAAAACATGTAGGTCTGCTTCTAGATTCTATAAAAAATACAAGGTTTTATAGAACTCTCTCCTAAATTGCTCTCCTACAGATGCTAAGGTCTGCAATTTCTGTTATCATCAGACAGTATGGCAGTCTTAAGTCTTTCTGGTTTTTTCTTTTAGAACAAGGGGTGAGAGGTTTACACTGGCCAGTGTGGTGTAGTGATTTAAGTATTGGACTGTGACTGGAGATTCTGACTCCCCACTCCTCTCTGAAACCCACTGGCATCCATGGGAGAATCTCACACTCTCTATCCCAGACAACCTCATGATAGTTTCACCTTAGGGTCACCATAAGGCACACAATAACAAGGCCTAAATCCAGTTGTTAATTCCATCTAGAGCAGACTCATTGAAACAGTCGGTCACAGAAAAGTGATGACTAACTAGTTTCCTTTGATTCAGTGGATCTGCCCCAGATGGAACTAAAGTAGGAATTTTGTTGGAGGCAGTGAAAGGAGTACTGGTTTACCGCTTGCCTTTATCCATAATTCCAAAATAGCCCCAAAACCAACATTTTCTTCATGGATGGCTGAGATAGTGGTGACACCTTTGCTTTTTCATGCACTAAAATATTTTTTAAAAATTATAAAAATGTACCTCCAAGCTATGAGTATAAGGTGTATTTGAAACATAAATGAATTTCGTCTACTAGGTCCTATTTGCAAGATATCTCAGTATGCACATATATGCAAATACAGGTATTCCAAAATCTGAAAGAAATCCAAAAATAGTCCCAAGCATTTCATATAAGATACTCACCCTGTAGTACAGAAGTGGGGATTCTTTTGGAGCAGGAGCTCAACTAAGGAGACCAGGAAGAAGTCAGTTACTCAGAAGTACCAGTATTTCTAGCTAGTGGAGCATGTCAATATACCAAGTTAGCGTTTTTATATAAAGAACAAAATGGGTCTTTCTACTAGCTATGCATGAGAGAGTAAGAAATTAAACATTGGCGTGGTATACACTGCCTGCAAAAGGCAGGCTGGAGCTGCCACTCATTGCTACGCAGCGGTACCGCGGCAACCAAATGTTGCAGTGCCACTGTGCATCAAAAAAGGAGCGTGTGAAAACAGCTCCAGTTTGCTGTGTCACTGCGATGCCACAAGTGCTGTAGGACAGTGTGGTTATGGCGCAGCTGCGC
Source organism: Sceloporus undulatus (assembly GCF_019175285.1). Taxonomy (NCBI): domain Eukaryota; kingdom Metazoa; phylum Chordata; class Lepidosauria; order Squamata; family Phrynosomatidae; genus Sceloporus; species Sceloporus undulatus. The sequence goes on along the minus strand of NC_056526.1, from coordinate 55,263,129 downwards.
TGCACCATTTGGATGCAGTGCAGCTGCAATGTCACTGACACATGCAACATGTGGGTGGGGCCACATGGTCCCTAACCCTAAAATCAGTGCCAGCATGGCACAAAAGGGCGGTCTGTATTGCACCATTGTTTGGTATGTTGTAGCTGTTATAAGATATAAACAAGACTATAACAAATACTCTTAATGCAGTGTGTGTGTGTTGTGTTGTTTTGTTCATTTGCTTGCTTGTGTTACAATTTCATCTTGCATATATCCCTAAACTGACCTTTGAGAATCCTGACCCCGATTTATTGAAACTTCTGTTTCAGTACCTGTCCCTGTTTAAATCTATATTGGTAACTTCTCTGGGCATTCATGTATGCGTACTGAGCTAAGTCTGTATTAGTTATTTACAAGGAGTGTGCTGTATAAAATAGGAGAACCACTGCCAAAGCCCTATGTGGAAAATGCCTTCCAAACAAGCAGTAGATCAGAATATGATAGCTATACTACTGTTTGTTCATCAGAATGGGTAAGACACTTTGATTTCTGAATCTTTGAAGGGAAGCAACTATTGTAGTTAAGTTTGTTTCTTTCCTTCTGGAGATGGGACCTTCAGTTATCCTGAAGGAACAATTTCATATATTACAATGGTTATAGAATGACGCCTGTAGCAAATTACCATATGAACTTTGTGCCCTTTATTCTAATATATATACCATTTATGCATTGGAGCTTGATTTCTCTCATTTGTTACATTTGTGTAAAATGAGCATAAACCAGAGCATTTTACACTTGATTTAGAGAGATATGAGTATAAGCGTTTGAGGATGATGTATTATCAGAAGCCTTTAAGAAGAGGCTTAAAATGGCATTACTAGAAATGTATATTGTCACTTAAACCAAAACAAATGCTGTGTTAGATTCTCCTTTCTATTTAAATTAATTTCAGTTATGCTCTTTTAGCTATTGGAAATAATTCCTCTGTTTTTTTCTTTAAAAATTTAGCTTTAACTATCTTGTAATGATAGTATGTAAAACACATCAGTATCCTTTTTGAAAGATGAATGAATTTCTCATTGCTTTGTTGCCAGTAGCAAATTCATTTTAAAGGCAAAGTAACTTGTTAGGATCAAAATCTTTGCTCTGCTATTGAAATTGTTTCATTCCTTTGATGTAATCCCTGATTGCTGTTAAGTGAGAAGAACCAGTTCAGTATTTTTGTTCTTAGATCCCCCTCCTTTGTCTTGCAGCTACTTGTGGCAGATTCCATTAACAATTGCAGTAGGAAATACGAGCCACATCTCATCAGAGGCAATTATATGGGTGTCTAACAAATCAGGTAAAAATAAACTTTCCTCCCAGTGGAATCTCATAAAGCATTCACGTGTTTTCCTGAACTGTTTCTTCATAGCTGATATTAGAAAATTGATTAGTTATGCTAAAACTTACTTCTACTTCTGAAAAATGTCTAGCAAGAAAGGCTGGTTTTGGGGGTAGGTGGGTAAAAAGAGTGCTATTAATGTTTTTCTTATACATTCTTATATGTTGAGGAATAACGTGAAAACTCATTAGAACAGAAAAATACTCTGAAGCAGATAAAATTCTAATTCTAGCCTCATACATTGAATCACTGAATTCAGGTTGCTTCACTTAGTCTGGGGTGGGGGTGGGGGTAAAGTATCTTGTTAATACAAAATAAGTTTGTAAAATAATATATTTAGCCCAGATCCAATGGAGTACTGTAGTTTAAAAATCTTACTCACTCACTCACACACATTCTCATTAATCTCATTATTATTAACAAAAAGTTAACAAATAGATTCGGACTGTTTCTTATACAGTAGTCAGATTCTATTGGCAAAATCATACCAGGCTTAGAGAAAATTGCATTGGTACAGCCATGTTTCTGCCACCTCCACCCTCTCTGTTTAGTTCAGACATGGTCATGGCAACAAATCAATTCTAATGCACTCAAAGCTGCAGTCCAGTAGTAGGCAAGGATAGGATTGTGTTGCTATAGTTGTAGTCAAATACTTTTGTATTGCTCTGAAGTAGATAGGAAACTGATTTAGCAAGTGAGACCTGCTGTTTCTCATAGTTGTTTTTCTTCCTTTCCCTACTAAAACCTATATCACTGCTGAAATGGCACAGTCTTATTAAATGACAGTGTATGAGAAAGGGAAGAGCCGTCCTTTGCACAGCTGGCAGAAGAGGAAAAACTGAACCAATTTTGTAGAAGAGAAAAGTTATAACATTTTCTTCTTCAGAGGAGTTATATGAAAGGAACCAATCAGAGTCTGTGTGTCTTTTCCTTTTACTGTTCAACTATTAAGTAGTAATATCTTCACGCTAACACCCTGGAAGGTTATATATAAATTCTGACCTCCCCTATCTGAATTAAATTAAAGAATATCAGCTTTCTAGATTTTGTCTTTGGAAGCTGTCTGGTCTGATTATTATACCAAAATGATAGTGGTACTAATACTGATTATTTTAGTCAGTTCATTTCTTTCTCTTTGTTGTACCCTCCTTTGCCTGACCCATGCATTCTTCACATTTATTCTAAATATCACAATTCACTGGTGGTATCAAGAAAAAGAAAAAGTCCAACAGCAGCTTAGGATCATAACAGTGACTGTTCAACTATTAAGTATATTTCCAAGAAACTTTCAAAAAATATCAAACTGTGAATAAAGCTAATTAATTTAAAAGCAATATTTATTCATGATCAATCCCTTGATTTAGAGATTTCATTTATTTGCTAACTGAGATGTACATAGACTGGGGTGGGCAGGGATAGTGTCTGTCACCAACACATCTCAAGGATGAACGCAAGAACAACAAAAATCAATAGCAATAGCAATTACAGAAACTAATCAGTGTATTGCTCATGGTGTGTATGCCAATGGGCAGGAATTCCAGGCCAAGAATGCTTGACTAATCCAAGCTAGTCTTTCTGGGCCACTTCAAAGACCTTTAATAGCTGATGGAGAAACTGCTGCGGGCAAGTTACTGAAAGTAAATGTTTGGTACAGAGGAAGTATTTAGATAAACACTTCAAGAAGTTGAGTTTGCTAAATCCTAAATGAAGAAGGACCCCTGTATTCTTGTGTGTGCAAGAGCAGCTATTGCCCTCTTTTGTGGTGAGGCATGCATACTCAAACAGGCTTAAAAATTCCCCCCCCTTTTTTTTTGCAGATAGAAATAAAACTGCCATTATCTTTGGTTAAGAGGTGGCACTTCTACTGAAAATGATAGGAAATGCTGATCAGAATTCTATAAGACTGTCTGGATTGATTGTTTTGGAAATAACACATATATTGCAGGAGATTTGCTTTTAAATTCTTTCTTCTCTTTCATTTGAATCTGATACAATACCTCATTTTGGCCTATTATTTCTATCATAATAGTTTGAAATGTGCAAATAGTGGCAGAGGAGCAGGTGTATTATGCTGTCTTACAGTTATGTTTATCACACTATGCTCTTAAAGAGCTACTATTCCAGTGTGACTCCTCTAGCAGCCTCCTGTTGCATGCTGGGATTGGCAGTTTTAAGGAGCTGAACTTCTCTGCCTCAGAATTCTAAATACCCCTCCTTAAAACTGCCAATCCCAGCATGCAACAGGAGGCAGCTAGAGGAGTCACACTGGAATAGTACCTCTTTAAGAGCATAGTGTGATAAACATCAGTGTAATCTTTAAGGCTAGTGACTGTGATTCTAAGATCTGCATAATATTTGTGCATGGAAACCTTCTTCTGTTTGAAACCAGAGACAGCATGACAGGACCATTTAAGAATCACTGACAGAATAAGGGAAATACTAAAGGCATTTTCACACTATACCATCATAGCATTATGATTTCACTTTTACCAGCATGGTTCCCTTCTAGGGAACCTTCAGATTTGCAGTTTAGGGAGAGATGTTTAGAATGCTTAGCTAGAGACTTGCCAAAATACAACACCTAGAATTCCATAGAATTCATCCATGGGAGTTAAAGTGCAAGTATAGTGGTAAAGTTGTGTCGTGTGAAAGGGCCCAAGGGCAAGATGACCAGATTCCTGTTAGTGTGCTAAACTGGTGCATTTACACCAGTAATGCTAGTGATGGCAATAAAAATAAGGCAATGGGTTTAGTAGCCATGAAGGAAGTCATATATTGAACAAACAGGCTGCTTGAAATTGGCAGTTTTTATCTGCCTTCCCTCTCCATTACTGGATAAACCTAGATAACTCCAACTGCTAATATAGTGTACCAACAGGATCCCATCCACCATTTGCAAGCACGTCACTTAGTGATTCAAACTGCAGGAAAGATATTACAGGGATCATGCTAGAGGGTGTTTGAGCAAAATTTCTTTCTTTAGTGTAGATTGTCTGCTGTAACAAATGAGTACATCCTAAAAGCTGATTAGCATACAGTAGCTTTGTTCTCTAATAGCAAATCTCAGCCCAGAATCTCAGGATAGATCTGGCATGACTGGGACCATGCTTAAGTTCTCTTTCCTTTGGCTGCCTATTGTCTAGGGTTCAAAATACACTGCAGAAATAATCCAGTTTGAGATTGTTTTAACTGCCCCGGCTCAGTGCTAAGGAATACTGGGAATTGTAGTTTATTGTGATACCAGAGCAGTATGACAGAGAAGGCTAAATGTGTCACAAAACTACAATTCCCAGGATTTACTAGTATTGAGTTAAAGTGGTCTCAAACTGACGCAAAATGATAAAACTACCATATATGCCTCTGTCTTTTAGTCAGATCTGGAAAATGTTACCTTTTTGGACCACAGTCCTCAGAATCCCTCAGCCACCAGTATCATGCTGGCTAGGGGGTTCTGGAAATGTAGTCCAAACAGGTAACTTTCCTAAATTCTTTCCCCAGAATACCTATTTTTGCTTAGAATAGCATGCCTTAGTTCATATCCTTTTAAACATGGAGTTAGGTGGTGTCTAAATTTATTTTTTAGATTTTGAACAAACTCAGTTGTGTACACTAAGATCATGTGTTTCTATCTTGAAGATTACCCTGCACTGAATAAGGGTTGCTTTTAGATGAAATAAGCTTTTAACCTTTACTATTTTGTTGCCACTGTGACATTTCAATGCTTATTTTTATATGTAGAAAAATTGCACATAATTTCAAATGATGTAACTACACTAGAAAATCATGAGGATAGAATTCTTGCCTATAGAAAATCACAGAAATACAAAGGTAGTGACATAAAATTTTAGTAAATTATATGGAACTTTGTGAAAATCATTTATCAGTCACCCTTCACAATAACCATTTGTTGAATTAGTATAGCATGAAAAGATTCTTGCTTTCTTTTGTAAGAAGAGATCAAAATAACCGTGCCCATATCTGAAACATAATAACATGAAGCAGTGCTTGTACTTTAAAAAAAACAATTAGGTCTTTTATCAAAGAAATGTTAAATGCATATTTTGAAGCTGTCATCTTTCACTGACAAGTTTTCAAACTATTTTATATCACATACCAAAAGAGTCTGGACAGTTTGTAAACAGTTCTCACAGGTGAAATCATCTTAGCTAAACAGAGTTATATGCATAGACCTGTTTCATTATGTCACGTTTATATCTTGCTAAAGGACTAGCATCTATTTTTACATCATTTTTTGCAATTCTGTTGACATTTTGAAGGCTTTGTGGTGTTCTAAAATATATATATAAATTAAGGTGTGTATATATGATTATTTCTGCAGATTCCAGGTTTGCAGCATTAACTTTGTTTTTACCAGATACCTGAGATCTGGCACCTATATCCTGGTGCAAAAGTGATACACTTAAAATTAAAGAAAACCAAGCCTTGAATTTATTTTAATAAATTTTTATTGATTAAAAAACACATAACATACAATAAATCATGACATAAAATATACAGTGACATACACAAATTAAACTATACAAAACAGTTAAGCCTCCTTAGAAGGTTCAAATAGTCTGTGATATTTACATTCGTTTTAACCATTAATATGTAAACTATGGTTTAAATTTCTATTTGACATTTACATTCTTGTTATATTTAATTATACTATAATGTTTTATTAACAAAATAATAATCTAATCATGACACATACAGAATGTTTTAGTCTACTCACCCACGTTTTTCCCCACTCTTCTAAAGGTAAAGACTCCTTAAGATCTTGAGCCCACTTGATCATTGATGGTTTCACATACTCTTCATGCATTTCAATCTTAAGAAAGAATTTATAAAATAGAGAATTTGGGGGAGGGGGTGTTATCAGCAAAAATGATTTTATCAAACTCTTGAGGCACAAATTCAATACTCATAATTGGTTTTTGAGTATCAAAACTAAACAGAGCCCACAGTCTCCATTCCTGGTTACTCTAAACTTCCTTAATTGCTGCACTATATCTGGGGTGTCTAGGATATGATTCTGTTGTTACAAACTTGAGAGACAAAAACGATTGCTGTCCTATTGCAGATAATCAACCAATAGCTCTGGTATAAAGCATTTTGTCCATTTTGGCATTCTTTTTATTTTGGCATTTTGGCGGTTTATTAGTGTTAACATCAAATTAAGTAAATAAATAGACTTGAGGAAGCTTTCCCAAGGTTTTCCCATTTTAACTTAGAATACAGACTTCCTTCTGTACCACACATGGTACAGTTGGGAGAAATGAGTCCCAGTACAGATGGGTCTTTTAGCACGTAAGGAATGTGTGCTAGGGTTGCCTCGGGGTGTCGCTTACAGATGCCCTGCAACCCTAGCACATATTCCGTACATAAAAATGGCGGCGCTCTGTACAGATGGGCACCGCCATTTTGACGCAACGGACGCTTAGCGTCCGCACGTCACAATGCCATTGTGACATCACGAGTGTGCCATTGGTGCACTGTGACGTCACAATGGCAGCGCAAAAAGAACCCGCTTTTTACGGGCTCTTTTTGCTGCGCGAGGAAGCCGCGTGGTTTGTCCGCTGCAGCTTCCTAGTGCAGCAAAACAAGGCGTGGACAGACTGCCCTTTTTGGGTGGTCTGTACTGCCCAAGTTCATTTTTCTGAGTCATGGTTGAGGACTTAAAAATGTCCTGTCCTTGCCTTGTCTTGCCATGCCATGGTAGATGCCAGAAGGAAAGGCAGCAAGGCTGTAAAAGTAGGTTCTCTCCCTACCTATGAGTTGATGAGCCTTATTTTAGGAATTAAAGCCCTGTATGGAAGTTACTAGGTAGATTTCCCTTTTGATTGTTTTAATTCCAGGGTGGGCAAAGTGCTGTCTGTCCAGATGTTGTTGGATTACAGACCCAGCTATCATAGCTAATAGTTGGAAGATCCAGTCCTTTTGAGAAAGGGAATTGGAAGCCTATATTGCTTAGTTAAGTTAGCTAAATATATGTATAAGAAATGCTTCTCTAAGCCATGATTTTGGGTTGATATAGGTGATGCCTAGAGACCTTTGAAATAGATAGTCAGACTTCAGCTGCTTAGCTTTGCAGAAACAAATTTTGCAATGTCAGCGAATTCACTGTGACATCTAGATAGTCACACTTTGTCCACTCCCAGTTTCATTTTTGTAGCCTTAGAGAGAACATAATGTTTCAGCAGACATAACATAAGCAGAACACATTTGAAAGCAACATGTCAGGAAACATGTTATCATCATGGAACTTGATATTATACGGAGCCTCATGCAAGCACACATGTATAAGAAAATCACTGGCAATGTAAATATTGCAGTGCCCTCTCCCAGTTTCAACAGTCCAAGAGAGCAACTCCTCTAGGTTAGGCAACATACTAAGATGTGTCACTCTCTCATAAGGAAAATTACTGGTATTTATACTTTGGCAAAGGGTCCTGTCCCATGGAATGCATAGATGAGGGAATGCATTCATACCTTAGTTGTCACGGAGTATATTTATATCATCTTAGAAAACAAAATGAAAATGTCTGTAAGCGTTGGAGCACCAACTGAATATAAGACAAGGTGGGTCTCCATTATCCAAAATGTTTGGGAACAGAAGTGTTTTGGATTTTGGAGTGTTTTTTTTTTGTTTGTTTTGTTTTTTTTTTTTGGAATATCTGCACATACATAGTGAAGTATCTTAGAGATGGGGCTCAAGTCTAAACATGAAGTTCATTTATGTTTCATATAGACATTAAACACATAGCCTGAAGGTAGTTTTATACACAATATTTTAAATGATTTTGTGCATGAAACAAAGTTTGTGTACATTGAATGATCAGAACACAAACGTGTCACTATCACCACCACCTATGTGGATAATTATGGAATATTTTCATTTTAGAATTTGGATAATTCTGTAGAGACTCCCGTGCTGGCCAATTGGCTGTAGTTAAGTATAAGTAAGTAGAGACTCAAACTGTAGCTATCAATGCAGCCATCCAGTGTGACAAATTGTTGTTCCTACATTTTCAAATCTGTGACAGGACAGACCTTTTGTCTTTTCTCTTCAGAGATAAGTTGCCTCTAAGTACATTTTTAATATCTGTTATGTCTTGGATGCAAAAGATAAAGTCTGCACATTTATGGAAGACAGGCCCCTTTGCAGAATTTCTATTAATTACCAATCAGATTAGTGTGACCAGCATGTTGATGAAACACATGCCTCAAACTAGACAAGGGTGTCTGATCAACTCCAGGTTCAAGTTCAATGCATTTGTTAAAGAGTCAAGTAGAGAAAAAGGTCAGAAATAGCCAGTTGTTTTTGAGATAAAATGAACAAAGTATTAGCTAATGAAACTTATCTGTACCTTAGAGATTACTCATTCTAGCACATTTCAGGATGGGGGGGGGGCATCATAATGATTCTTGCCTTAACATTTTGGACAGTGTCATCTACTCAGGTAAAGATTATATGTATTTCTTTTATAAACAAAGATTCGGCCATCTGGCTGTCCAGATGATTCATGTGAGACTGCATCAACCTTGAATGTGCATAGAAATGCAAAATGGAGTTTACCATTTGTATTCAGGTATACTGTCAGAAAGGAGGAAATGGAAACATGGGACTTTTACCCACCCACCCCCATCTACACATCATTTTCACTATTTTTGGTCTGTTGTGCCCAAAATTATTGCACTGGATCTTCAGATCCCCATGATTGCAAATACTTTGTTTCAATGTTATATGGAAAGTAAATTTGTGCTTTGCATCAGCGAGTTATACATCCTATTTTCTTCCTTTGAAAGTCCTGAGCAAATACTTTGAGGAAATTAAGGGAAATTAAATTTCCACTTCAAGTGGAAATGACATCAGTGGCTAAAAGTGGGCATGTACAGCAGTCCAACCATAGTAGAAGGCAAACTTCTATACTGTTCTGTTGAAGAACATTTAGTGATAGTCTGTGATTTGCTCCTTGATGAAGTATGCAAGAAACAACCCGCTGTAAGTGGCATTGCCAAGAATGTGCAAAATAAATGCACCAGGCAACTCATGTTGATCAGGATAAATTGCCACCAAAGCTGCTTAAACACCAAAAGGAGGAGGAGGAGGCGGCGGCGGCTAAACTGTTTTACATGACAAAGAAGCATAAGAACTTGAGGCAAAAACAGTAAAGGTTCTTCTAAACTTCATGGAACAATATGAAGACAATTAAGTCTGAACAGACAGGCCAAAATAAAGCTGCTTTGGGTCACTTTGGAGCTATGCTGTTTAAATGATGCATGCGTCCTAAGAGGTCGGAAGCCATGCCAAAGTCATCCTCCAGTTGTAAAGGCTGCAGCACAGCTTTGGCACAGCTTCTGGCCTCTTAAGATGCATGTGTCATTTAAACAGCATACCTTCAAAGTGACCAGAAGCAGCTTTATTTCGGCCTGTCTGGGCCCAATTGTTCTGACAAATTAGAGCTTCAGATGAAGCACACTGGGAACAAATTCTTTCAGTCAAAGAAAAACTTAGAAGTCCTTGTATGCACACAATCATATAAACAATGAGACTACTTAATCCAGTCCCTGACATAGAAAATAAAACATATATATTTTAGCATATCCATCCTTTCATGTGCTGTGCTACTCAGGAGACTTCAGTATGAATAAGCATTCCTCTTTCTGTCTGTCTATCTGTCTTTCAGGCCTATCCTGACTCTCTCCCAAAATGAGTTGCTTGTAGAGTAGGTTAACTCAAAGCAGATAAGATATTTTATACAGGTAAAGTCCCCTTATCTGAAAATGCAAAATCTGAAATACTCCCAAATCCAAAATGGTCTACATGGCTGGCTGAGATAGTGACACCCTTGCTTTCTGGTGGTTCAGTGTACACAAACTTTGTTTCATGCACAAAATTATTTAAAATGTTTTTATAAAATTACCTTCGACTGTGTGCATGAGGTGTATATGAAACATAAGACTGTATCTCCCCATGAATCTGACAGAGTTCTAAGATTTTTAGGGGAGAGCTTTCTCTTGGTCCCTCTACCATCACAGATTGCTTCATGAGAGTTCAAGAGGCTTCTCCCACCCTCTGGCTCTCCTTTGCACAGGAGGCTAGGTTGATTCTCTCCTGTTACCCTTTAACTGGCAGGCTAAGACATTTTTGTTCAAGCAGGCTATTAATACATAAGCATTGGCAGGAAAGTTTTATATGGGTGTGTGTATTTTATTTTTATTTTTAAACTTTTGTATGTTGTAGTATGTTTTAGACAATGTTATATAATAGGGATGTGTTGGCTTAGTCGTTAAGATGCCAGCTCTGATGATTGTAAGATTGGAAAGTTGGCTGTTTGAGGCCAAAGCATCACTGGCCGGAATGAGCTCCCATCACTAATCCCAGTTTCTGCCAACCTTGCAGTTCAAAAGCATGCAAATGCAAGCAGATAAATAGGTACCACTTCAGTGGGAAGGTACTGTAACAGCATTTGGTGCAGTCCTGCTGATCACAGGACTGCTGGAGTTGTCTTTGGACGATGCTGTCTCTTTGGCTTAGTAACAGAGATGAGCACAGTTGGTTATGATTATACATTCATGTCAAGGGGACACCTTTACTTTTACTATGGTGCAGTACAGACTGCAGAAAAATGGCGCCCTGACAGCGCCTGTTTTTCCTCCAGAGGGAAGCCACAGCCGCCAAACCACACAGCTTCCCTCCGGCGGAAAAAGCCTGCGAAAAGTGGGCTCTTTAAAAGCCTCAGGGGTGATGTAACAAGTGCGGCACTTATGTAATAATGGCAACACCTATGCATACAGGATGCCGCTGCCACGTACCAGGGTTTCGGGGTGTGCGGTCACTCTGCCCCCGCGCAACCCTAGTATGTGGGCAGGCTGGCGCAAAGCGCCAATATAATTTTATTGAAATGATTTTAATGGGTTTTTTATTTTTTTTATTTTAAAGTTTTTATCTGTGAGCCACGTCCGGTCCCTTTCTGGGAGAATGGTGGCATATAAAATAAATTAATGAATAATAGACTTGAGTCCCATCTATGAGGGATCTCATATTTGCATATGCACATTTCCCAAAATCTAAATAAATAAATATCAAAAATTGGAAACACTTTTGGTCTTAACCATTTTGGATAAGGCATACTCAACCTGTAATACAAAAGTTTAAAATGAAGAGTCTTATTAAATTCACTAAATTAAAAACATTAAATCATAATAACAAAAATAAAGAGTACAGCATTCTTTCTTCTCTTCCAGTGCTTTTGATTGTGGACAAAACATGTCAACAGAGGCATGGAGATATTGTGGAAGAATAACTCACATTATTCACTCAGGAGCTACCCTGAGTAGATGCTTCCTCATAGCTCCAAAACTCTCTAGTCTAATTAGATAGTTGTGTAGATGACAAGAGCAAGGGGGAGAAAGCACAATGAATGCAGTAGTGTTCCCAATCACAGTGTATACCAGTCTTTAAAATATAATGGTTATTCTGAGAAATAGAAAATCCCTTCCATGACAAATAATGGGTATTGTTCTAATGGTAATGATAAAAAGAAATAAGCAACATTAACATGGACACAACAGAAGAATTGCTATAAGAATGCTTTCCCCCTGATTGCATGATCGGGGAAGGAGTTTTTGCTGGCTTCTCAGGTGAGAGACCAGCAGTTTAAATATAAACATGGCACATTGGCACTGTGTTTGGAGAGTTGTGGGGGCGAGGCTTAGCCTATTTAAGGCCTGCCCACCTCTCTCCCCTTTTTGGAACAGTGGCCCACCCTCCTGCCTCTACAGCAGTGTGAGATTTCTTCTGGTCTCTTTATGGCTGGATATAAATTTTCTCCCCCTTCCTACAATTTTTTGCCTACCTCACATTGTTTGTTTAGAGACTGAGACAGTTGGCTTGGGTGTGGTCATAAGTAGGTTTCATGGTATAGTACAGGGAGATAGAAGCTCAAGTGAATACCTTGGCACCCTCTTAAAAAGTGAAGGTGAAGTCTTGAACTGAATTCTAGATCTTGTGACTAAACAGGAGGGGCAAGAGACTTGCCTTGGGGATGGCCTAAGATTTAAACACTCACTTAATCTTGCGAGTTAAGTGAAGGATTCTTGGGTTGGCCTTCCGAATGTGGGCCACCTGGGGAGCAACCCAGTTCTGGATTGCCTTTGGGGCTCAGATGTTTTGCCCAGGGAAGGTTAAGGATGTGGTCTGGAAGCAGACCATCTGCCCCAGCTGTTCCCGCACTTGGTTGCTCCCCACAGTTGTTTGCAGATCTCAAAGAAATATGTTAAATAGGTTAAGTTAAATTAAAAAAAGTTGCCCATTTTATAACCCAGTTCTCTGTGTCTGGTCTTGTTATTTCCTGAGTTGGTGAGCAAACATTTGTGTATGAAAGGAACTTTACAAGTAGCACCCAGTCTAGTTCCAAATTTTAAACACTTCTTTGGAATGATTTTAAGATTATTCCAAATGCATCACATCCAAGGTCAAAGACAAAATTGTTCAGCTTCAAGAAGAGAGAAATCTTATTGCTAGATTCATCATTCTAATGAGAAGCTGGTCATAGATCAGCCTGAAAGAGGCACTTGGGAAATACAGCTATCCAGCTATCAGCTCTCCAGTAATCCCTCTTCAATGAAAATGGAAACATGTTTTTTTTACTATGCTCAAGTGAAAAGCCATGTCTGTCCGAAAGCAAAACTGAAACAACACATAGACCATCAGATATACAGTAGAACACATCAAAGTGACTGAACCTTCTCAAAAAAGAGTCAAGTTGCTGTATGGAGTGGCAGGGGTAAACACACCAGAAAACTGATCACATAAGATGCAAGGATTTTGCTGAAAAAATTATACACAAGTCTTGTTCAAACATCAGCCTATTGACATAATATGTCTACAATATGCTGAGTTGTGTGGGTTTAGTGATTAGTACCGAAATGTTTTGGAATGTATAAGATTCATTAGGAACTGATGTATCTAAAGATGATAAATATTAACTCTTACTATGAAGCATGCTGATAAACTGCACTAATATCACAGTATTTTTGATGAATTAAGCCCTGTATGTTCTGTTTCTCTGGGAAACATATCTCTTGTAACCCACCAAACTTACTGTTAAATGGATTTAACAACTTTGCTTTTAAAATACCATGATGAATGGTTTAATGCCAGCATTTATCTATGTAATGTAATTTTAAAAAAAATCCAGTAAATCAACAGTCTTTTGAAGACACAGTGTGCAACAATAGCAATACAACTTGCATAGTTTATCTTTTTATAGCTTTTATAGCTACAGAATGTCATACTGTTATTTTTTTTCCTGTTAAAAACACATTTAAATATCTGGAGTAGGTCCAACACATCTTCTTTATATATGAATGTATAAATATTTTTCATTCAGAGTAGTCTTAAGATTCTTCCTATGTAGTATCTGTTATACAAACCTATTGACATGGTTCAATAAGGTATTTTGAGTGGAATTTACATGAACGTTTGTGAATCTACTAATTATCTTGGAAACATATTAAGGGCTAGCTGTGTTGGTCATGTAGCAAAATACAACAAATTCCAAAATCTATAAACGTGTGATAGATACTTTTATTGACCATCTGAAATGCCCAATATATATATTGCAAGCTTCCACTGGTTTCTTCATCAGGCAAAGGATGTTTAAAATTACAATTTTCTAATGAAAAGTGATGTCACTACAAACTCCAGTACCTCCAGAAAACTAACAGCTTTGCACAGGAAGGAGATACACTGGGTCTCAAGGGAAGCTACTTTTCTGTTGGTAATGGAGTTGAAATTTTATTAGCTGTCTTTCATTGCCCTGTGTCCCTAGACCTCACATGGCCAAGAAGGGGAGTGGCCTTTGTCTGCATTGAAATCCCTCCAGCACAGCTAAATTACATCAGCCATAATAATTGATAAGACATATATATCTACCATTGTCAATTTTATTTTCCTGTATAATTTTTAACATTCTTTGTCAGTGAAGAAGCTTGTGGAGCATCAAAAGCTTGCATAATGTATTTTGTGCATTTCGGTTGGTCAAAAAAGATATCACACTTTTCTGGATTTTAGATTTTGTTATATTTTACTAATTATTTTGAGTTTGAAATTTCATGTGATTTAGAGTATTAGATGAAGAGTTATGTACTAATCCACTCCCCAAAAGGCCCCAATCATTCTCATTTTCAGTTACAGCCGCTAATGATTTTGTCCTGCAACAAGAGCTCTGTGTAGTAAGTTTGGTTCAACTGTATCAGTTAGTTTTTGACTGATCATCCACGCATGTATATACACAAATTTGTGTTTCTCTTTATAATCAAAACCCTATAAAAATGCCAAGTCTTTTTAACCTCCGTTTATTTTTCGTTACTATTTATGTTGGGATTACAGTGCTACAGACTATGGGTGCATCTGCACTGTATAAATAATGCAGTTTGATACCATTTTAACTGCTATAGCTCTAACCTACAGAATCCTGGGATTTGTGGTTTTGTGAGGCACCAGCACTCTCTGGCAGAGAAGGCTAAAGACCTTGTAAAATGATAGATCCCAAGATTCCATAGTATGAACCTACACCACTTAAAGTGGTGTCAAACTGTGTTATTTCTATAGTATAGATGCACCCTAAGTGAAATCGCTCATATTGAGATTCTGTTTTCTGTTGTATTTGTGTATACATGCATGCCTTATTACATCTATATGCCAGCATTTGCAATGGTTTACTATGGATTCCCAAGTACAATTCTGGATGCAAGTTTCCACATACAGTATCTAAAGTCCCAGTTTGGACTTAGTACACCAGTAAGTGCATCTCCTGTTATGTAATGCCAGGTACATTTTTCATTCAGCCAAATGCTTTCTTAATCTTGATATTTCTTGGGCAGCTTGGGCTGGTGGGAAAAATGCAGGCTGAAATCAAAAAGATCTGCTGCCAATAAGTGTCAAATGTGCTGGGCAAGATAGATTGGTTTGACTCAATATAAATCAGCTTCCTATGTTTCTAGTTGGTATATGTACCAACATGAGAGCCAGCAAGGCATGGTGGTTTGAGCATTGGACTATGACTTGAGACCAGAGTTTGAATTCCACTTCAGCCATGGAAACTCACTGGCTGATCTAGGGCAAGTCACAGTCTCCCAGCTTCAGGATGGCAGTGGCAAACCCCCACTGAAGAAACCTGTCAAGAAAACACCATGATAAGTTCACCACCTGAGGGTCACTATAAGGCAGAAATGACATAAAAGCATACAACAACAAACAACAATGTAAACCAACATGTGTACTTGCAAAACCATGTGGAGAGTTAACTTTCCCACAGTTTCCTTTTCTTGGAAACATGTCAAAGCCTGAAGAGAAGTTACAGTGCTAGGATTAAACCAAAAATATGTTGAGTCATACTGTCTCAACCTCAGAGGAAAGGAAAGGCAATCCTCCTCTGAACAAATTGGTTATAGTTCATTCCTTTCAGGCATTTGCTTGAACATGTGTGGGATAAAGGGTACCAACTGGGGAGAAGTGTAGAAATGCACACACAACTCTTGCCCACCACACAACACTTGTTTACGTGCAGGAGATTCAAAAATAAATGCTCAAATATCTGAAAAGCATCCAGTGTACATGGGGGTGAGCATTCATTACCTTCATCTATATCTCTTGCTGGTTTTCAGAATCATACATTCGTGCAAGGCAGGCCTATTCTCTCATATTTTAAAAATCTTGTAAGTATGTTTCTAAGAGCCAGTGTGGCATCCTGGTTTGAGCATTGGTCCACAACTCTGGACATTAGGGTTCAAATACCCACTGGGCCATGGAAACTCACTGGGTGACCTTGGGCAAGTCATACTGTCTCAACCTCAGAGGAAAGGAAAGGCAATCCTCATCTGAACAAATCTTACAAAGAAAACTTAATGATAGATTCAGTTTAAGGTCACTATAAGTCAGAACTGACTTGAAGGAACACAGCAACAAGAAGTATGTTTGTGCTTTCCAGGTATTTGGCTAGGCTACAAAACATTTTGCAGAAAACTGCACAACTCAAGCCATTATGTGGATCATGATAACCCATCTGGTACTTTGACCATACTTCATTCCACTTTGTTATCCATTACTGGTAAATATTAGGGTGCTAATCTGGTATATCTATAACCCTGTGAGGGTGCATTCATAAAATAATAATCTCCACATGAAACTGATGGTGTGGAACTTTATCTTGTAATGTCTTTATCATATCTGGGGTGAATATTGGAATTGGTTCTATACTGATTTAATCTGGCTTGCTCAGTTTGGAGATCAGTGTTGATGAAAACCTTATGGTAGAAAGAAGGTAAACTAATGTGAGTAATGGTTTTGATAATCACATTTTTTCTAGCAGTATATACTTTTACCATATTTAAGAATTTTCACTGTAAATGAATGGGCAGTGGACTTTATATAGTCGTTTATTTCTAATTATGATTATATTAGGACACTAGTATGAAAAAATCAGTTGCCTACCTGAAAGAGTAGATAATTTTTTGCAATACAATGCTTTGCAATACCAAAAAAAAATAAAATAAAATGTAAAAATTAAAATTAAAACTATTTTCTAGTGTGTAGATATGAGGTAAATGACATTGTTTTCAGCCTTTTACCTCAAACTCTATTTAAGGATATTAGATCTTTGTCAACCAATAATTTGTATCCCCCCCCCCCCTTTCTGTATGCTTTGTTTACAGAGCATCATAGGATTTCTTCTCTTAATGAGGGAAACTGGCTGCTGGGGAACATCAATCAGACTGGTTATTTTAGAGTTAACTATGACATTAGAAACTGGAAATTGCTAATTGACCAACTACTGAGGAACCATAAGGTAAATTCATTTCATTATATTGCCTGAAACCTGCTCAGATGTATGAAAACACTTTTGTTTTTATCATCCCAAAGTGTTCATTTTTCCCCTTTGTCCTAGGTAATCTCTGTCAGTAATCGTGCAGGTTTGATCGATGATGCGTTCAATTTAGCCAGGTATGTTTTTCTGTAGATAATCTAGTCTAATATACATTCCTGAAACACTTATATATTTTCCCACCTTACTTGACTGTGTGAGCTTTGAAGATGAAGCCCTTTAAAAATAACTTTCAGATTCCCTCTTTCTTTCTTTAGTTTTCTGTCTGCAGCACTTTTCTCTTTTTCTGATTAATAAATGACTATGGATATTTCTGGATATAGATGCTTGATTAATTTCCCTTTAAAGTCAATTTAAGACTTTGAGATCAGTAATGTGCTCCCATTTCACTAACAGATTTCCTATCAAAATGATACTTGTACAATATATAGTTAGTAATGATAAAACTCTCGAAGTTTCATTTTTTTTCTTTTTGGCCTTGACCTCCACGGTATTTCTAGTTCATTTGTTTGGTATGTAGTTATTGTACTAAGCTTGGTAAAGTAGAACCATTTTAGAAGTGATTCTTCTGTGAATCAATGTTATCATCACCATCACTGTAACCATGACTGTGACCATAGTAATGCTAATGATGATTTTGACAGTGGATGGCTACCACAGTACTGATGTTATGCATTCAGGCATTCCCTTTCTTCAGAAGTCTGCTAATGAATCCCTGAACCATCTTAGCTGTAAGAGGAAAATGATGAAAGGAAGAAAGACAATGCAAGGAACACAAATACTAAAACAAGACAGAGAGAGATTAGACGAGAGGCTAGGGAGAAAGAGCAAGACTGACAATCTCAGTAAATAAGAAGGCCTCGGAGAGGAAGCAGATAAAAATTCCTGCTCATCCTTTTCATGTTTACCATCCCAGTTGTAAAACTAGAAAACACCCATCTTGAGTATAATAACACAAGGACTTTATGGAAATACCAAAGGTCCATCCACTCCAGAATCCTACCCTTGGTTCAGGAAAATGTAAAATAATTTCTTGCTAGTTGATTTCATTGAATTCATTCTGGTATTATGAGAAAAGGTGGTGGGAGTGCAGGAAATGGACAACCCTGTTCTCTGGCCATTTTTCCTATGTGCATAATTGTATAAGCCTATATAGCAGGCCCTTGGTATCCACTGGGATTTGGTTCCAGGATCCCCCATGGATATTAAAGTCTGTGTTTATTACTTCCTTCAATAAGAGGATATTTTACATTTATAATTCAGTGCAGTATTTAAATAAAGAAGGAAATTACCTAGACTGGACTTTTCTCACAGTTTAAGGAAATTGTTGTTTAATGCTTCTTTATATAAAAATGGTTCATTAAATGTTTTTAGATTACCCTTTTAATGCTGCATATCATATGAGGAAGGTCTGTGGAGATACAACCCACATATATGCTGAGTGAAATGCAAAGTATATTAATGCAGAAAATTGTTTTGGGTTAACTCAAAGCAGCTGCTATGAAACTGGATGTATTTTAAGTCACCAAAGGGCACATTTGGTACTACAAGTTGGTACAAAATAAATGAGAAGTGTTACCAATTAAACAAAGGGATCATAATAGCTGAAACCCCAGGGAAAATGTGTACATTTTAAAATTTGCCATAGGCAGTTTTCATTTTGTTTTATAAGTCAGGTTCATAGAGTGGGCATACTAGACTAATTAGACATTCTATTGATAAATGAATTGCTAGGCAATCTGGAGTTAGTTCAGACAATAGGTATCATCATGTTTGAAATTTTCGTGTATGAGGGGCACTTTATATGTTGTTAGCCATAGTGCAACTTTCTTAAATTTTGGTGTGTGTGTTCCTCATGACCTCAAATGAACCCTGCTAGCCATAAACTCTAAGGCAATACAACATGTACTCAGATGAGGTCAGCCTCATGGGATAATACCCCTTCAGATAGTATGGGAGTTGCTAATTGGACTAGCAACACCTTCCACACTGAGAAGGATGGGCGATGTTTGCGCACAACTCTATAAGACGAATATCAGGTTTATCCCTTCACACTCCCCTGGACTATTGACAGATCAGATTATCTCATCTGTCCTAAATAATGAAACCTCTTTTCTTTAGAGATTTCATAGTCAATCAGACAGCTTTGCAAGGAGTTCAGTTTGGGCCTTTAAAAACCCCTAGAAATTCTGTGTGCTACTTTGGATGTCAGGAGGACTCTATGTCACTCTGATCTCTGATCTAGCTCCAACATTTCCGTTCATCCCATGTGCTCTGAACAGCAGTGTTTCACTCCATCTCCCAAACTGGATTCCGGTAGTAAGCCTAGTCTTTGGTAAGTATCTCCATTAGTGATGTCTGGAACCTATCCCCAAGCTAACCCCTGATTTCTCAAGCCTTGAATGAGTGTGTGTGTGCATGTATTGCTGTGTGATTCTTCCCCTTTTTAATAAAACTAAGATTCTAATTAGAGATGCCTGTCTCTGCTTCATTTCTTAGAACTCCCCCGGTGTGTCAGTATACAAATCAGGAAGTGATTTCACTGGGTCCTTGTAGCTGGCCCAATTTCAATTTTGAGCTAATTAGAAATTCCCCTACATAGAGTTTTGGCTACAGTGTCTTATTCAATTTGATTAGATACACACATTTTAAATTCAGAAATGCTTGGCTGCCTTCCTCTTTTAGTGTATCTCACTGAGCCATAATGTCTGTGAAGATGTGAACATATGTGTGAGCATGTGGACGGGTGGGGTTATGTTTGCATGAAATGGGAAAGAAAGTGGAAACAATTTTTAAAGTAAAAATATTTTTCTGTTTTAAAATTGGAGGTCTGGTGACACTGTGTGTGTGAGAGAGAGAGAAGAAGAGAGATGTGTGTGTGTGGGGGGGGGGATTTTCCTTGGAATTTTCCACCCCTTAGTACTAACTTTATTTTCCCCATTTTTATTATGTTTTTGTTTTTTATTTCTATTTTTTTCTTGAGTTTTTAAAATGACATCCTGGGATGTAAAAGAAATTGGGGTGTGTAAAGGTGAGATTAATGCTCAGTAAAGTGGAAGGCAGCAAGGAAAAGGAAGATTGCATTACATATTGATAGATTCAATAAAGGAAATCATAGTTCTGATTTTGTAGGACCGGAGCAGGGTTGCTGATGACAGGGTGTCTTGGAGGTCTCTCATTTTTAAGATCACCTCAAATTGAAGCTGACTTGATAACAAAAGGAAGATGACATAAGATGCCTTACCTCCCTATTTTTCCTTCCACCTTTTTGAACTTCTCCCATCTCTCTTCTGCTTCAGTGCAGTCAGGATCTTGAAGTTACTTGGCTCATTTTGCCTTTTTTTTTTTTCCAGTGATCTATCTTGTTGGAGGAACACAATATGTACTTTATTTTCCATTATTCAATTATTGCATGGCTCAGAGACAACTCAGCCACCACCACCCCATCCTATATGTTGGCCTTGGATCTGTGTGGTGGATTTGCTATGTAACAGATTGCTGGGGTGGAGCAGACCACACCATTTTGCCTATGGTGACCTTATCTTCTCTTTCACCCAGTGGAAGAGAACCATGTCCTTTTCCTGGCTCAGATTTTGCATGTTAATAAAAATCAAATACTGATTTTTCCTTCAATTGAATTGATTTGTGATGGATATTTCTGTCTCCCCACAGTGGGGATGTAATGATTTGTAGCTTATGCAGCTGCTTAGCTGTCTTGATATATACTATAGTGTTATAGAAATTATTCTCCTGGAGAGTAACATCCGTAATAATCTGTAATAATCATAGAATCATAGATCTGGAAGCGACTGCAAGGGCCATCCAGTCCAACCCCCTGCCATGCAGGAAATCCAGATCAAAGCATCCCCGACAGATGGCCATCCAGCCTCTGTTTGAAGACCTCCAAGGAGGGAGACTCCACTACACTACGAGGAAGTGTGTTCCACTGTCAAACAGCCCTTACTGTCAGGAAGTTCCTCCTAATGTTGAGGTGGAATCTCTTTTCCTGCAGCTTGCATCCATTGCTCCGGGTCCTAGTCTCTGGAACAGCAGAAAACAAGCTTGCTCCCTCCTCAGTATGACATCCCTTCAAGTATTTAAATAGGGCTATCATATCACCTCTTAACCTTCTTTTCTCCAGGCTAAACATACCCAGCTCCCTAAGGCGTTCCTCATAGGGCATGGTTTCCAGACCCTTCACCATTTTAATCGCCCTCCTTTGGACACGCTCCAGTTTCTCAATGTCTTTTTTGAATTGTGGTGCCCAGAACTGAACATGATGTCAATATTAGGTTTCTAATAGTTTATGGTACCAAGGCAAAATAAGTGGTCCACTAGTCCTTTAATTAGAATTCGTGACCTAAATCTAATTGTGGATCCCCTATTGAATCAATGGGAACTCAGTGAGGTAACATGTAAGTTCCTTTGATTCAGTGTGTCCACACCAGTTTGAGACAGGCAGCTATGGGAGAAAGAATGGATTTTAGAGTGTTTTTTAAATATTGTTTTATTTTAAAAAATGTATATTGTATTTATAAATTTGTGTCTTTAGTCTCTTGTATTTGTGCATTTTAAATATGTGGAATATATGTATATACTTTGCTTCTCAGCTGTTTGGCTAATATCAAGTGTTGTGTATGTCAGGGATGATGGGAGTTGTAGCTCTTCACCTCTGGCTCGAACTCACCACCTGGTTGTGCACCGCGCTGACCAGTTTTGGCCAGTGGTTATAGCTTAGCAGAGTTACAGAGAATAGGCTGAAGACCCCGACAAACTCTCCAAGCCTTCTCACTCTTGCTTCCACAGAAGTCTTCACCCTTCTTCAGGATCCAGCTGGTTCTTGTAGCTTCACCCAAGACACCAGACAACTCAGTATTCTTATATAAAAGATCTACTTTATTCTACTATATACAGCTCCAAAACTATCCAACACAACAATACTCTACTCCTCACTATCCACTACTACCCACACTACAACCCACAAAATACATTGGGATGTATAGTCATTATTATAGTCAATGCATGGTACCACCCACTGTTGTCTGTTTCCACCCAGTAGGCGTGTACACCATTCTCATTGGTTCTCTTGGTTCATCCCACAATTAATGATTTCATCATCTCAGCCTTGACCACTTAACAATTGTCAGGTGTGTACAATTATCCACTTTACATTTCTTGTCCTTGACATTCAGGACTTGTTAATTGTATTACCATTTACACCTGTGTGGTTCTCAGTTGGCTTCTGCTGAGTCACCCTGACTCTCACATACATCACCATACATGTTTTATTTCATTTACTGTATATCCCATGTTGCTTTTTTCTTAACAGTGTATACCAGAACTACAAATGTGAAGGAAAATTCAGTACAGTGTGCTCTTTCCTTACACACGGGATCCGTTCCAGACCCACATATAAGGCAAGTTTCACGTGTGCTTGAGGCCCATTGAAACTAATGGGACTTGTGCACACGGCACGGGATTTCCTCACTGTTGTGCGGCTTTCAGTGTAAGCTAAAAGCCACGTATAGCACGCCCGCGTATGATGCGAGCACCACTGTACTGTATTTATCAATTCATTCTGGTTGCAACGCCTGCTCATTTTTTCACTAGTACTCAGGGTTCAGGGTTCACTAGTTCAGGACAATGCATTGTACGAGGCCTTGCACTGATTACAATATGTCCTAGACCTGCTCATTTTGTATGTTACTTTTATCTTTCCTGGATTCAGCCGTAGCTTTTTCCTCTTTATCTGTCTGACTCTGAGCACTGGTTCATGTGTCTTTTCTTTTCATGATCTTATGTAGTGTTGTCGCATTCTGCTTGAGGTCCTTAAAAATGGTTGATATATTTCTGTTATGAACATCTGGAGGTGTTATTTATTCATTCATGTATGTGCACTTCAATAAGAACTCTGAGGGTAGTGACAAGTGACCTGGAGCTCAAATGTCAGCCTAAATGAAGAATTCCTTGTTCTTTTGAATACTCAAGGTTTTGCAGACTTTGGAGACTCTATTACAGTCTATGATTGAAAAGTCACCAGGGTTGTTTCTCTAACTGCCCTTTTTTGAACCTGGTTCAAGCATAGCATTGTTAAGAGAGCTACATCTTACAGATACACTGAAATATGGGAAGAGGATGGAAGTGATTCATTCTGTATAGTTCTTTTTTTAAAAAAAATATAACAACCTAACATTCTCTCAGTTTTGCCTTAGGCACAGGGGCTTTAGTTCTTCTGGATTTGCCATGGGCAAATAGAAACAGCAGAAAATCCAATTGGGTAATGGGACAGATATCGTCACCCAGCACCAGCCTTATTAAAACAGCAATATTATTCTTTTTAAAAACTTGCTCCTACTAGCCCTGTTTTGCAACACCAATTCCAGTCCCCCCCCCAAAAAAAACAAATTAAAATATCCCTTTCCTCTGCCAAAAACCTCTACCATTGTTTTCTGCCAATATGCAAATCTATAAGCAACAAGTCCCTTTTACACAACACAGTGGAGTTTATCGCATTCAACTTAGAACGGCCCCCCGGCGTTCTTAAAGGGACTGTTCTGGGGTGGGGGCAGTGGGGAACGCGTGTATTTGCACAGCGAGAATGCCACACCACCGCCCGCCATTCCCCCGGCTGATTTTCTAGAACCCTTTCTCAAGCGATCACGAAAATCGCGCCCTCTGAACGCTTCCCGAACGGAAGGGAATGCGCGGCGGCGGCATTCTCGCTGTGTGATATACAGTGTTCCCTGGCCCTCCCATCCCCAGAACGGTCCCTTACGAATGCTCAGGGGTCTGTTCTAAGTGAATGCGATAAACTCCAGTGTCTCCCAGCTAAAGCTACTCTTTCTACCTCCTGTGTTGCTGCTCTTGCACTTGGCCCATTCATTGCCACCACTTCCACCTTATGTCCTCCCAACAATGGTGCCATCACTCTGTCCGCCCACCACCCTCCCCCCCTCCCCCCTGCTTTGCTGCCTTCCTTGAAAACTGAAGGAAAGAAAAATGACATTGTTCCATAATCAAGTTTTCTCACTGCCTGGCTATCGTCTCTATAGTGCTGGCTGCAGACAACAGCACAATTAGTTTTTCTTCACCTCCCTTTTTGAAATGAGTTGTAGGAGGAAGGAATGGAGGGAGGAGGAAGAGTGGATCAACAGAGAGGGGGAGAGACTGTTGGGTTTTTGTAATCTCTTAATCATTTTGACCTCACAACTGTATTTTTACTGAAAAACATTTTTTCTACTGTAAACCCAGTAAACCGCGGCCTGGGGGGGATGGTCTTCAGCCCTTCTAAACTACCCTCTACTGCCTTAAAACTGATCAAGATCTACAAGCATCTTCACTTAGGGTTTCCAAGACAAAATTGTGAAAATTTGAGGAAGTAGAACTTGAAATGCCTATTAAAAATTGCATTATTGACTGATATTGACTGCATGGAAAAGATGGAAGCTGACTTACTTCTCTTTGCAAATATTCTCTTGTCCCAGATTCACGTCCAGCATCTGCACATCTTGTAACCTGTCTACCCACCCACTAAATGTGTCTCTCATTTTTTCCACTGAATTTCCCTGTGGCATTCCAATCTTATCCTTCATTTCATCTTGTCTTAGAAATAGGAAAAATTTAAAAGTCTTTCAACATATGAATCCGTCCTTTATCCTAGCATGTCTGCTTGTGGAAACATGTTGGGATTCACTACAATTTTTTCTTTGCTCTGATTGCTGGGGCTGGACACATAGCCCTTTTTTTTTGGCAAGCTCATTCCTTACTCATACTTTAATTGGTTGGACATATACAATGGCCACTGTCTAACTTACAAACTACTTTTGAATATTGGGAGAGAACAGCGTCTATATGAAGAAAGAAAAAATGATATGATATTATACTTTTATTCATAGCCTGTTTTTTCCCTGACAGGACCCAAGTGTTCTCCTCTCTGAACATCTTCCAGTTAACAACATGATCAGTGCTAATCTTGTGTTACGTGGGAAGATGAATCTTGCCATTCCATCAAAAATTCACAACATCACCAAATATTTACTCTTTGTAACCAATAACTGTGTTACAGAATTGTGCAGGATCACCTTCATTAATTGAATTAGTCAATTTCTATCATGTTGTGGTGTGGTGGTTAGTGTTAAGTTGCTAATTTAATGATTGTAAGGTTGTAAGGTTGGCAGTTTGAGGCTGAGTGCCACACGATGTTGAGTGGTACTGTCACTAGTCCCAATTCCTACCAGCCCCAGCAATTCAAAAGCATGCAAATTCCGGTTCGATAAATAGGTAACATTGGAAAGATACAGCATTTGTGCAGTCATGCTGGCCACATGACCATGGTTGTTTTTGGACCTGTTGCTCTTCAGCTTAGTAATAGAACTGACACTGCCCCTTATAGTTGGCACACTAGACAATCTTGTCAGGAGAAAACACATTAAGTTCCATTTTTACTTTGCACTTCAGTAATCAGGTATCTTCAGGTACAATCATTTGATACAAACATGGCTTCTCTACGATTTTTCTGTAAAATGCTCGGGGGATCTTTGTTAATTTGCAATATAAAAATGATCTAAAGATGAAACATAAAAATCACCAATTTATGCAGAGATTAGATGAGCTATCAGAAGAATCATAGATGTGTTTCCTTTGTCAAATCTCAGTAACTTCAGAAAAAGCTGCTCACTAGTGCAAAATTTTTCTCCAGAATTGATCTATAGCTAGGTGCCTGAATGCCATGTCTTCACTAACTGCAGCAACTTCAATATCAAAATACCTATCAGTATATGAAAATGGAATAAGTAATCTTCCAGGTCATTTTTATATAAAAACAAGTACATTACAATACATACAGGTCACTCCCACTCCATTGTGCAGCCTGAGGATGTGAACAGGATCCTTGAAGAAGTGAGGGCCACCACATTCATACTGGATCCTTGCCCTTTCTGACTTCTGAAAGAAGCTCGAGAAAGACTGGCTGAGTGGGTAAGGGAGTGGTGAAATTTCAATGCAACAAGGCAGTTTCAACTCTGCCTAAGGAGCCCTGGTGGGCTGTGCTGAAAAAGACCTCCCTGGATCCACCATCCTGGATAACTCTCGGCCAGTCTTAATATTATCTAGATCATTTCAGTCTGGCTTCAGAACCTGACAATGGGACAGAGGCAGCTTTGGTTAGCTTGGTGGATGACTCTGCAGCTCAGTGGATGGTCTTCGCAGGAAACTGGAGAGAGGGAGTGTGTCCTGCTGGTTTGCTAGATTCTCAGCGGCTTTCGATATATCGACCATGGTATCAGAGCCAACTTTCTGGATGAGGTTTTGGGACATGGTTATGCAGAGGTTCTGGTCTTTTTATTGGTGTTGGGGGACTCCTGTTTGACCCCCTGTCATTGGTCTATGGGTACCTGGGATTCTTTCTGCCCCATGTATTTACATCTATATGAAACCCTGGGGAGGTCATCCAGAGTTTTGGGGTGAGGTGTCACTAGTATGCTGACGCACTCAACTCTAACTCACCTTCCATCTGAGAAGCTGTCTCAGTAATGCGAATGAGGGCAAACAAATTGACGCTTACAAGACATAGGTGTTCCTGGTCAGTTGTAAGCAGATCAAGGAACAGGTACTTTGCCTGCGCTGGATGGGGTTACACTCCCCTGAAATCTCAGGCTCACAGCTTGGATGTGTTCCTGGACTCAACTCTGAGCTTGGATGCCCAGGTTGCAGCAGTGGCCAAGAGTACATTTGCACATTAAACTAGTGTGCCAGCTGCCCCTGTTCTCGAGACGTCAGGTCTGGCTACGTGACACACACCTTGAATATCCCATTGGACTATTGTAATGCACTATACATGGGTCTAGTTGGAAACTTCAGCGGGTTCAAAAAGCCGCTAGAATGCTGACTGGTCCAGTTACAGGGAACATGTAACTCCCTTGTTGAAACGCTTCACTGGTCCCAATTGTTTCTGGGCCCCAATTCAAAGTGCTAAAATGACCTATAGTCCTACACAGCTTAGGTCCAGACTATTTGAGAAACTGTAGCTTCCCATATGAACTTACCGAGCCCTGAGATCTTCAGGAAAAGGCTTTCTCTTGTCCCACCATCATCACAGGCTGGTTTGGTGGAGGCATGAGAGAGAGCCTTCTTGTTGGCTGCTCCCACCCCTGTGGAATGCCCTTCCACAGAAAGCAGGCTGGCCCCCTCCCTGTTGCCTTCTGTTGGCAAGCAAAACCACGTTTTATTCAGTCAGGCTTTTAATGTGTAATCAGGGCTTCTTTTTTATATGGGGTGTTTGTTGTTTTATGGGATGAGTATTGTAGTTTTTTGTGATTTTATGTTTGCTTGATTCTTATTGTCTTTAGGTAATGGTTTAATTCTTTTTTGTAATACATTTTTAAAGTGTTTTTATTTGTGAACTGCCTTGGGTCCCTTTCTGGGAGAAAGGCAGCCAGCAAAAAAATAAATAAATAATAAATATTTTCTGTATCCAGTTATCTAAAATGAAATCAAATATATTGTTAGTAGCCTATTATTTAATTTCCAGTATCCTTTATATATTTCTTTATAAGATTCCATGTGTTGAATCAAATATATTAGTAGAAGTGGCCGACATTTTTTTCTGTATTTATATATACTGGTTGGCTGAATCTGTGAAATTCTTTTGAAGAATATTTGATCCAAATTCATTTGCTTTTCCACCTGAAATGCATTATCTTCCTAATTTCCCATTTTATACCTCCAACTAATGATATCTTAAACAGATATAATGGAATTTTATGTCTACCCCCCTCTCTTTCATAGTAATCTTATGCCTCTGATACTTGTTAATGCTACTATGTTCATGAAGGCTGGCCATCATATCCATAATCAACTCTAGGCGACAAAGATCTGGCAAGATGGTAGGTCTTATTGGAAGTGGGGCTGGGAGCTGCACGTGGCCATGGCTTGCACTCTGCCATTAATTACCTCTATTTTCTTCTGGTCAACTCTTCTTAGTCCACATTTTATGGTAGGTAGTTCAAACTTGGATTTATTGAGTCCACTGAACAATACAATTTCAGATTTGACCTCTAAGATCCAGAGTGCAACTCGCATTGGCCTCAGTGATCACAGTAATTAAACATTATTCCTTTAATATGTCAAAGCAGCATTTATCCTTAAAAAGCTCCTTATTGTCAGAAATGTACTTGCCTGAATTGTCTGTTGGGAGCCCCTGTGAACAAAATAAACTGTGAATTCGTAGTCATCTTTATCACACTAATTCTTCCCAAGGGACCCAGATTTATTCATTACAACATCCCAAGTCTTAAGCATATTCAGATAATTGGATCCCTTTAACCTTAATGATGTTGTTTAAACCCCTGTTCAGACTAATGGCCAGAAAGTGGGATTTTTAGACTGATTTAAGTATCAGAAATTAGAGCAATAGACTGTGAGAATAGTCCAAGCTTCTATCTAAGCTGCTGACACCTCTCAATCTTGCCAGCAATCCGGTTGGAAATTGTTGTAGTGTTTTCTTAGGTCGTTCACAAGTTGTAGTGATTCCGTAAAGCAACAATTTGTATTTATGTGATGAAAGGAATATTCACAGTTTTCTTATTCTAGAACAAAGAAAGGATGTCTCATACATCCTACTGAAAATGGTCAACCCACACAAGCTTTCTCACTCCTTGAAACTTTTTGGAAAAAAAAAGGAAGGAAATAAAAGGAAAAGGAAAAGAAAAGGTGTACAAAAATACCTGGTTTACTGCACAAACCAACATTTTGTGCAAAAAGATTTTTTTTCCAGAAAAAGTTCCAGTGGCAACAGTCATTGAAAAATGCTCTCTTAATATTGCCCAGGAGCAAGAAAAACTTTTGAAATTACTAATTACTGTGCATAAAAATAAGTGAAGAATATATACCAAGTATTTAACCTTCATTGCCACTACATTAAAGTTTCAACAAAGGGACCATAGTTTACAACAGCTTATTCTGATGTGGTCCATTTTAGGGTGCATCCACACTGTACACAATATAGCAACTTGATATTAATTAACAACTATGGTTCAGTCCTGTGGAATGGTGGGATTTGTGGTTTTGGTGAGGCACCTAGTGGATTCCTTTCAACTATAACCATAGAGATGTTGGGCCAAGAATTCTATTACCTCCTAAAACCCAAATTCCAGGGTTCCATAGGATGGAGTCATAGCCTTTAAAAGTAGTATCAAAGTGCTACAGCTAAGTGTATGTGGATAATCGATATACCTTTAGGGATTATGCTGAACTACACTATAAGGATTATTGGCAATGAGGGTGGAGCTGCTTTAGTTATCAACACCAGTTACTTATTTATTTTTGTTTCAGTCTTTCTTTTTCTTACTATACACAGCATACGAGTTGGAAGGAGTGGCCAGCATGTGTCTGTCCAGTTAATATGTATGTATGTATATGCATACAGCTGTTTGTAGGGAGGGTTTAGGCATGTGTGCTATAGACTGACCTGATCCACAGCTTTCTCATTAAAGTAGGTAAAAACTTAGGGCGAAGCAGATGGCCCAGAAGGACAGCCTCTGGCTCTCGACCCCAATTAGGCCCTCCTGAAGCACTGCTGTCTCGAGCCGGCAGCCCGCAATAGTGGATTTACTGTGCTTCTAAAAGGGCTGGCTCTTGCCAGCATGGCATGCCTCGACCCACTTCCAGCTGTTTGGGGGGCATGTGTCATCTAACACGCCATGCCCCCAAAGCTGCCCTTTTGGCCCATGTGTTCGGGCCTTAATTACCCATCATTTTCAAATCATCCTATTTTTTGGTGGGTGGTGGCTATCAAAGTGCTGATAACCTTGGCCATTGTGTGTCTAGTGACACTGGACTGGGACTGGAAACCAGGATTCAATCCCCACTGAGCCATAGACCCACTGGTGACCTTGGGCAACTCACATTCTCTAAGCTTCAGGGAGTCAAAGACAACTCCCCTGCTGGACAAATCTTACCCAGAAACCCTGCAATAGGGTTGCCATAAGTCAGAAACAACTTGAAGATACACAAGAACATCAGCATACATTTAGAAATGCCTACCTTTGGTGAAACTAACATTTAGAAAGGTTTTTTTTTTTGAGGAAAATATACTTAAAATAACTTCACTGTGACCTTTGTTCAGTTTTTTTTAAAATGTTAATGAATTAATTCAGAATTGCGATAGAGTACATTCTGAGGATATGCAAACATGATAGTACTAGAAACAGAGGAATATTCTCATTCCTAACTCATCATGAGAGCTTTTGTGCATTTTTAGAATTTGTGGTTCCTTGAAAGCTCGCTACCTGCATACAACTCTTTGCATCCAAGACAATGTTTATGGCCAGTTTATGATCCCACTTCCTCTCTGCATTTAGTGAATATGTATGGGGAAGAATCTGTGAATATATTTCTACTCACAACTAGTTTGTTAGGTAAGACAGATCACTCTAAAGGGAAAGATCAAGTAAACATCATAATAGGTGAGAGACATTGTAAACATTATTTTGTGCTGAGGGAGAGTTGGTATTTAAATCTCAATGTGCCTCATCAGCTATCGCCCAAGGCCCTAACTGCTAAGAAGAAGAAAAGCCACAAAAACAAAGCAAAAAATTTGATTTTCCATTTGAGAACACAAAAGGACTGTTTGGAAACTCTCAAACTGTGTCTACCTACGCATAGCTCACAGACACTTTGTTTGAATGTGATGTGTGGGGTGTGCAGAGTTTTTTTTATTGCCAATGTTGGGTCATGTTTTACAGGTTGTCCTCCACATGTTATGTAAGTTGGATAGTAAGTTGTCCCACATAGAGCGGGGGGGAGGGGGGACCACATTGTGAAATCTGTTTTTGGAAGATAGCATGCTGTTGTTTTATGCATTTTTTGGTGCCACCAAATATGAATATTTACATCAATATGGCTATCCTTAAATTTGTACTGAAGAGCACTGTACTACTTTACAGGGTACAGTTCTCCCCTAAGATTCTTGTGGCGTTATGCCACCATCCTTCTTCAAGGAGTGAAGACTCCAGGAGAGATAATAGCAAGTGGTTTCGGAGGGATCTTTAAAAGGCCTTGTTTGTTATTCTGTTGCTTCTCGACTTTGCAGCTTCCTCTTTGAGTTATTGCATGAACGAGTGATGTTTGCCCACTTGCTTGGTAGGCCATTGAGTTGTTAATCTTAGTCTTCAATGTTAAGCAGTCACACTTTATTTGGGATTACATTTTTCTCTGCTCAGTTTATGATATGCCCTACAATTTTAACCTTCTGTCCAGGAGGAATTCAAAATGTCCTCCATTTGGCATGACCTAGAAGCATGAATTTATATTCATATTATGTTTTTAGTCTTTTATTTTGTAATATCCTACATTTTTTTCTCTCCTCTTGTGGTTACGACTTCTGGTCACCCCACCAGGATCCTGGATCATCCGATATGGCTCTTCACGACATCATACAGATTAGAAAACTGGGCCAAAGCTAACAAAATGAAATTCGACACGGAAGAAATGTAAGGTACTGCACTTAGGGTGAAAAAATGAAATGCACAGTATAGGATGGGTGACACTGGCTGAATGAACTACAGTGTGAAAGGGATCTTGGAGTCCAAGTAGCTAGACCCTAGAGTTGAATATGAGTCACAGTGCGATGCGGCAGCTAACAAGGCCAATGCGATTTTAGGCTGGCATCAATAGCAGTATAGTGTCAGATCAAGGAAGTAGTAGTGCCACTCAATTCTGCTTGGTCAGGCCCCACCCTGGACATACGTATCCAGTTCTGGGCACCACATTAAAAAGGACATTGAGAAACTGGAGCGTGTCCAAAGGAGGCGACTAAAATGGGTGATAGGTCTGGAAACCATGCCCTGAGCGAACGACTTAAGAGCTGGGTGTTTAGCTGGTATAAGAGAAGCGTTAGAGGTGATGTTTTAGCCCTTCTTGGGTTTTTTTCTTTTTTGGGCTGATATGATCGCCTATTTAAAATTTGAAAGGATGTCAGTGAGGATGGGAGCAAGCTTGTTTCTGCTGCTCCAGAGAATAAACGAACAATGGATGCCAAGCTCCAGGAAAAGAGATTCCACCTCACATCAAGAGGAACTTCTGACCAGTAGGGCTGTTACACAGTGGAACAAACTCCCTCGTAGTGTATTGGAGTCTCCTTCTTAGAGGTCTTCAAACAGAGACTGCATGGCCCTCTGTCCGGATGCTTTGATCTGGATTTCCTGCCTGGCAGGGGGTTGGACTGGACGGCCCTTGTGGTCTCTTCCAACTCTCTACGATTCTATGATTCTGTGATACTATTTCTGCCTCCGTCCTCCTTGTATCCAGGACAGCACTCCAATCAAAGGGTTTCTGAGGCATGGCAGATTGGGGTGCTAGGCAAATTATGACCCCAGTACTCTCTGGTCACAGTGTGCACAAGACAAGCAGCTAGAGAGACCCCTTTGGGGTTTGCCACAGGTGCTTGTCTCCAGTGCATCCTGCCATAATGAGAATGCGCAGTTATCATTTCTCACTACTTCAACTGCAACAT
The DNA here is from genome assembly GCF_019175285.1 of Sceloporus undulatus. Lineage (NCBI taxonomy): Eukaryota > Metazoa > Chordata > Lepidosauria > Squamata > Phrynosomatidae > Sceloporus > Sceloporus undulatus. The sequence goes on along the minus strand of NC_056526.1, from coordinate 55,230,362 downwards.
ATTGGAACTTGTCAGTTGGGGTGCTGCCTGACTTAGGTAGTGTTTGAATCCCAAGAGCTACAAGAATGTATGTCCAGCTACATCTTGTAACTATTAAACAGGGTGCCTGGTGGTGTAGGTCTGTTTATTTCCATATTGGTGCTGGAAATTATCTTTGGATGCAACAAGAACTTTCCACTCACCCACCCAAAACACATCTTGTTTTAGCCAAAAAACAAACAACAAAAAGCCAAAAAAGAAAAAAAAAAAAACACACAACTTATACTTTAACTTTAAAAACATGGGGTGTGTTTAAGAAGGTGATGGTGTTTTGTTTTTTTAAACACCACAACTACTTCTGTTCGCTTCCAGTTTTGTATAAACAAAAAAATGACTAGAACAGCTGTCTGAAGGTTGTGGGGAGAGTATGTTTGCTAGAAGCTCTGAAGTTAGTTGCTTTCCCTGGTTTAAGTGATGAGATCGATAGCATTGCTGTAACCTGTAAGAGAAAAAGATGGGGGGTCTCCCCAGCTGTTGTGCCCATTTGATTCATCTAGTGCACAACAGCATTTAACTGAGTGCTGTTTTGGGGGGCAGGTGCATCTGATTCTGGAATAGAGAGTTCTTGGGAGGGGTGCAGTATTACATCCTTATTTGCTTGACTCTGTAGACGAAAAATTATTCATTCAACTATCTAAATGCCAGAGTCAAAGAGTTCTGCAATTTGATTCATTGTATGGCAAAGTTGCAAACAATTTGATGCATACTGTGGAAACATTTACACACAGATGCCTCCTTCTTGCTGAAACAAATAACTTTAGATTAATCAACATAATGTAGGATACTTGCTTTTTGGAAAAACAACAAATACAGATCAAACCGATTAAACAGAGAGGTTTTCAGCAGTTTGCTGAAGCACTTGAAATAAATGGCTTGATCTTAAGAAATGACATATTTCCCCATAAAGGTATAAATCATGATGATGAAATGTGGTGTGTCAGGATATCTCGTTCTTAAGGTCTTTTTACTAGCATAGTGTGTTTTGCAAGCTCAAAAAGATGGAGTCAGGATTAGTGCTTCCTATTAATGTGAAATGTTGGTGGTTGTATCCTATTGGAAATCACATCTCTGACTGGAATGCAATTTCTTATGTTAATGTGTGAATTTCCTTGTATTGCTTCCTTAGTGAAAGAAGGGCATGCAATCAACCTCTCTCTTCACAAGACAGAACCCAGCAATGAAGCGTGGCCAGAATAAAGATGGGCATTAGGAGATGTAGGTATTCGCTATATCTAATAAGAGGTTGCCCATTGTAGCCAGGCCATGGGAATCGCAGATGCAAGCAGCAGGATGGTAAAGCAGGGGGTGTTGTGAATGCTCAGCCATGCGGGGCTAGGGTAGGAGGAGCAAATAAAAAATAATAATAAGAAAAAACAAAGAAAACAACAACAACAAACAACAATTATAGGTGATCTCCGTCCCGCTACAAAATACACACGGGGCGGTCACAAGAGTAAAATAAAGTGTCGAACCCCAACCCAACCCCCCTAAAATATAATAAAACAAGTGTAGAATAAAACTAAAACATACTTAAAATTCTACTGTTTTTACTTATATGTGTAGTGTTGAAGCTATCACAACATTTATAGATGTCTGATTTCTGAACAAAATATAAAAGTGTAATTAGCAAATAATGTATATGTGTTCACTGTGCCATCTAGGATTACCAGAATTAAACTGTAGAGGATTCATGCAACTTTAAGAGTTATATAGAGGGAGTTTCATCAGGTGTTGTGTTATCCATCCAAACATGGTCTATCGTAAGGGATTGTGGAGTGAAAGCCCACATGTTTAGAGTGTTAAATGTTTCTTCCCTTTCTGTAATTGTAGGTAATGGGCAACAAACAATCATTTGGGCAGCATTATGCTTGTAATGCTTAAACCACCTCACCCTTCTCAGTCCTTATCACCTTGTTGCAGTGATAATGTTGCAGAGGACAAAAGGCCAGTTGTTGTGTAGTGGGTGGCTCATTAACATTGGATGTAATACCCTTCTGTTTATCCATACTCGCTATGGGATATGAAGTTGCCATAGATTGCCCACTAAATTTCATTAATTTGTAATTTCTGTGGCAAGTCATGATATTACAGGCAAGTTACAGCATGAATAATCCTTGATGCAGACACATGAGGGAAGATGTAGGTCTTCTACCCACATTTATTGGTGGCTATATCTGAATAAGCTTGTCACGTCCTCTACATTTCATATCAAACAGATGATAAGGGGTTTTGTAGAGCTGTGGCAACTAATCACCTCATTTCCATGTTTCAACATTGTCAGCCAGTTTGTGGCACCCTTGGGTTTTTAAGTTTGATTTAAATACGTCTCAAATGGCTCTGGTGGTGTTGGCTCACGAATTTACGGTTGCAGTTCTGAGTGGGATTTGCAGCACTTCACAGCAACCTGTTGTTTTGTGACAAAGTTGTTTGACTGTTTGGATTTATGGGGAAATAATTCTGGAATGGAGTATAATTTCCCTCTGGCAATTACAGTACCATTTGGTACTTTGCCCTAAGGGAAAATGAATGTGCAGAATCTTTCTGTGGGTTCAGTTGCAAGGAACAAAACAAGGTCCAAAAGCATTTGCCACAATGCACAAATGCTTCCTTTAAAATGAGTATGCTAATTCATTGAGAGCTCTTATACATTTTAAAAAATGACTATTTAGTATTAAAAATTAATGTCTATGTCAACCAGTGTGGATACTATGGAAGTTACGTACAGTATGTTAGGGTTTGAAGGAATGGAATTTCTTTGTGGTGTAGTTAATCAGAGGTAATATATAGAATTCTGATTTCAAAAATAGGCAAAATATGTTGCTTTTTCTTTTTGCACTGGTGTTCACTGGTAATAGAATACTAAATCTTCCGTGTTATTAGTAGTATCAGTTTAATAATATGAAAATTTGTGGGGTGGCGTTGTGGGGGCACAGACTATCATAACATCATTAAACAAGGTTCTAAAACCTTTAAACTGAAATGTCATAAAGTGTTTGAGCTTGGCCGGATTTTGAAACATGAGCTTTTTGCTGGTTATCCTTATTTCATCAGAGATTTTACATGATATTACCATGAATGTTGATGTTGCAGCAAATTGAGAATAAAGCAATATTCCAAACAAAGAAAAACTGTATGACTTTGTATGTAATCAGCCATTTCCGTTTGCTATATTTCCCAACACTATCCAAGATATATACAGTGAAATACCAAATAGCGCTTGTGCTTCTCTTTCCCATCAATACAGCGATCTTATAAGTGTTGAGTAGTGCTGCTGACCCAGTTTCTTACTCAAAATATTGGCATCTCTTTTCAGTTGAAAACCCTGAGTACAAAGAGATTTGATTGCTAACATTTGATAGATGATGAAAGCTATTTATTATTTTCCTCTTTTCTTTCTTTCTTTCTTTCTTTTTTATTTCTTTCTTGATAAGATATGGAAATAATGAGAAGGAACAATCGACACTGTGTTGATCTCCATAGTTAGTGTGCTAGGGGACTCCAACATCCATGCTGAGACTGCTCTTTCAGGAGTGGCTTAAGACTTCAGGCCTCCATGACAACATGGGTCTGTCCCAAGTAGTATGCTGCTGGGCACAGTCTCAGCTTCATGCTGCTGGGCACATTCTCAACTTGTTTTCCATGCTGGATGGCTTGTGGTGATCTTGGTGCTGGAAAACACTTCGCCCCCACACACCCCTTTCCCTGGACAACCACATCTAACACCTTTTTCCCTCATCTTCTAGACTTCCACTGGGACTCAGAACCTCCACAGATGGTCCCCACTGCAGGAGGCTGATGGGCAGATCCCCGTTGCTCTTGCCGGGATTTTCCTGTTACTTTGCCAACTGATCTGTTGCGTTCTGGCCAGACTTCTGGAGGGCGAAATGCCAGGGCCGTGCGAGACCAATTGCTCCCTGCCATCCCCCTCTTATAGAGTTGAGCCAACCCACTCCTTGTTTCCGAACGTTGCTGTTGACTGAGAGAGGGACCTAGCTACCCATTGGTGCCAGATTGAGTCCAAAAGCTTAAGCCACGCTTTAATGGGGCAGGTTACCCCCCCAGAGATAATCCTTGCTCATTGAACAAACTCCACTGGTTTCCTTTTGTTTTTCAAATGCCCTGCCTTTATGACCTATAACGCCCTATGTGGCTCCAGATCCAGTTAATGGCCCCCAAACCCATAAGTATCTTCCTTGCTATGACGATGGCCTGGGCTCTGAAATCATCTGGAGAAGCCCTTCTCCTCCGCCCCATACCATCGCACGCATCGTTGGTGGGCCACGAGCAGCGGGCTTCTCAGTGGTGCCCCCCCAGACTTTGGAGCTCCCTTCCCAAGGCAGACCAAACATGACCCTCTTCCTGTCCCTTCCATTTGTGGCTTAAAACCTTTCCCCCCCATTCCGCTTTTAAAACAGTTTTATAAACACTGTTAGCGGGGCTTCTTTTCACTTTACACATGTTCACAAGAACTTTTTATCTTGTTAATTGCCATTTTATTTCCATTGAGGTGTACATTGCTTTACTACTGTAAATCCTTTTAATCTATTTCGTGTCATGTTTGCCATGTTTTCATTGTAATTGTGAGTCCCTTTGAGTCCCAGTTTTGGGGAGGAAAAGCACGCTAACATTAACAGATACAGTGGGCCTAGTGCGCCGCACACTTGGAGCCTCTATACAAAACCCCTACCAGGAAAAAGCCCACCCTAAACACCAGTCGTCTGTTCTTCTGGAAACATGATCATTTATCTTAACTGTTTTGTGGACTCTTAGCGTAGGACGAGCATCAAGCGTTATCTACTCCAGTCCTCCTGCCAGTGCTGGCTCTACAAGTCTAGCCTACTTGGCCCGTGCGCCCACTCCCCCATCCTTTTCCTTCACCAAAATCCTCCACCCACCCCAACAGCACCTCATCCTCTTCCCACTACCCAGCCCCCCCCCCCCCCCCCCCCCCCCCCCCCCCCCCCCCCCCCCCTTTCCTCCCCTTTTTCTTTTCCCCTCTCCCCCCCCCCCCCCTCCCTCTCTCCCCCTTCTTCTTCCTTCTCCCCCTCCCTCCCCCTCTCTCCCTCTCCCCTCTCTCCCCCCCTCCTTTTTCCCTTTTCAACCACCTTACTCCATTCCCATTACTTCCCCAGTCTATCTGCTTATGAAAACTGCATACGTTCATCCATCGCTTCATAAAACCTGGGTCTGATCCTAGGGTTCGTTTTAAAACCAAAACAGCACCACTAATGCACCATTTGGCTTTTTTAAATCTACCAGCGAACAACCTCATCTTAATCACGCCAGATTTCCGGTTGAACCCAGTATGCTGGGCGACACGGAGAGGGAGGAGCCACAAGGAGGACACATACGGCCACCCAATCCCTTCTGCACCTGTGGTTCAGCAAACTAATGTGGAATTGTGTTTTCACAGAGCCAGCACTAGAGAAGCCACTGTGTATGCAGGAGAATTTTAAGGGCTTTTTGAACTGGTTATAAAACTGTGGACAATGCCCTGAATGCCAACTAATTTCTTCTAACACGACTCCTTATCGATTCACCATAGCCCTGATTTTGTGACTGCTGCGCGCAAGATGCTTTTTTATGGAAACACATGTTTTTAACAAATTATAAATGCACCTTGAGTCAGTTTCTCTAATTGCCTAGACACCCGGAAAAGGTTCTCGGAGTAACTCGTGACTGTCCACTGCTCAGCGGAAAAATGCACACAACAAGATTGGGTGCCTGCCTCGTAGGGACAATAGGAGGGAAGGTTGGCGTGCGGGTGGGGGGGGCAGCGGCGGAGGTGGGTGCATCCAATCGAAGAAGGAACCAAGAACGTCTTTATTGTGCATCGAGATGGTCAATATGTGTCCTCAGAATATACACTAGAACTTCTAAGCTAACGGGCCAAGGAAGGAAAAGGAATGGGGCCTGGGCAGGCTGCCAAGACGTGACGCTATTGAGCATATGGATAAAGTTGCATGGCTCGCAAAGAAAACTACAACAATTCATTGCTAAAGCATATATTTTCTCTCTTTCTGTTACACAACCATTAAATTGTTGTTGCTCCCTCCTGAATTAGCGATTCTTAAACTTTCAAGCATCTTTTCCACAATGATAACCTAAGAGTTTATACGAATTGCAACTTCAGACTTACTACGATCATTTCATGCAAAGCTCAAATTGAAAAATGAGAACAGGAATGCCTTCGGATTGTTACTGCGACTAATTGAACTAATAACCTTAGTTTAAAATAGTCCCAGGGGGACATTAAGAATTTATTACGCCTACAGACCGAGGCGCAATTAAAAACAGATATAATTTCCCTTTACTAGCCAAAACAACAAACAAACTTAAAAAAAACTCAAAAAAGATGAGCTTATGCCATTCATACTAAAAGTGTCCAAACAATTATAAAATGTGATTGACATAATGGCAAGAAGCAATTAATGTCTTGATTGGACCAAGAAAAAATGCGCCACCTATTTTTCTAGCAGTCACAAAAGCATCTGCAATTTGATATAAGGCCTATGACAGGCTTGTCTTCATGATATATGTAATACAAAAGATAATATGAGCCTGACCCACATTTCATGTATCAGATACTTGATTAGGAAGGAGAAGAAATGCTTGGCAATAGTTTACTTATGTGAGTGAGGTGATTCAGCAGGTTTCCTTGTATGAGCAAGATGTGATACCATAAGAAATGAGATGAAACATTTTAAATTATGTTTGTTTCAGTGGGGATAGGGGAAAGTTTTGTTAAACACATGCTTGAATTTAACTGCTCACTCTATAATCGGCCTTTAAAAGTGTTGGACGTTGGTGCTATCTTGTCCTTTATTTTTGTCTTAATTTAATGTTAATACAAGAGTTCAGTTTGTTTCTGAACAGCAATCATTGATGAATTCCACCTGTCTACGTTCATAAAGCCAGACAACCTTTGCTTATAGATTTATTGAACTTTGATCCGTGTTTACTCGTTCTGTTTCTATGCTTGTTCAGTTACACAGGTATCTTTCCTTTCCTTTTATGATACGGCTTAGCTGACTGTTTGAGTTCAATTGTTTCTAAATTTTATTGTCAATTTTTACGCACTATTTTATTGTCTGCAGCTGCCTTGGCTTCCTTTCTGCGGAGCGACGACAGGCCAACACCGAAAGCCATCCTTACATACCATACTACCTACCATACCTAAGCCAGCAAGTAAGCAAGCCCTCTTGCCCACCCTTTTCTTGTCAAAAGGCAGCCACAAAAAACCTATATTATCAATTATACACTGGAGCTGTTGTTTTAAAAGAGCTTTTGGAATGGGGAGGGGCGACCCTAGTTCCGAACAAAGTTTCC
>NC_056526.1:55104301-55222969 GCF_019175285.1 Sceloporus undulatus | reverse complement strand
AATGGTTCTCTTGGTTCATCCCACAATTAATGATTTCATCATCTCAGCCTTGACCACTTAACAATTGTCAGGTGTGTACAATTATCCACTTTACATTTCTTGTCCTTGACATTCAGGACTTGTTAATTGTATTACCATTTACACCTGTGTGGTTCTCAGTTGGCTTCTGCTGAGTCACCCTGACTCTCACATACATGTTTTATTTCATTTACTGTATATCCCATGTTGCTTTTTTCTTAACAGTGTATACACAGAACTACAAATGTGAAGGAAAATTCAGTACAGTGTGCTCTTTCCTTACACACGGGATCCGTTCCAGAGCCCACATATAAGGCAAGTTTCACGTGTGCTTGAGGCCCATTGAAACTAATGGGACTTGTGCACACGGCACGGGATTTCCTCACTGTTGTGCGGCTTTCAGTGTAAGCTGAAAGCCACGTATAGCACGCCCGCGTATGATGCGAGCACACTGTACTGTATTTTATCAATTCATTCTGGTTGCAACAGCTGCTCATTTTTTCACTAGTACTCAGGGTTCAGGGTTCACTAGTTCAGGACAATGCATTGTACGAGGCCTTGCACTGATTACAAATATGTCCTAGACTGCTCATTTTGTATGTTACTTTTATCTTTCCTGGATTCAGCCGTAGCTTTTTCCTCTTTATCTGTCTGACTCTGAGCACTGGTTCATGTGTCTTTTCTTTTCATAGATCTTAATGTAGTGTTGTCGCATTCTGCTTGAGGTCGTAAAATGGTGGATATATTTCTGTTATGACATCTGGAGGTGTTATTTATTCACTTATGTAGCACTTCAATAAGAACTCTGAAGGGTAGTGACAAGTTGACCTGGAGCTCAAAATGTCAGCCTAAATTGAAGAATTCCTTGTTTTCTTTGAATACTCAAGGTTTTGCAGACTTCTGGAGACTCTATTACAATCTCATGATTGAAAAGTCACCAGGGTTGTTTCTCTAACTGCCCTTTTTTGAACCTGGTTCAAGCATAGCATTGTTAAGAGAGCTACATCTTACAGATTACAATGAAATATGTGGAAGAGGATGGAAGTGATTCATTCCTGTATAGTTCTTTTTTTTAAAAAAAAATATAACAACCTAACATTCTCTCAGTTTTGCTTTAGGCACAGGGGCTTTAGTTCTTCTGTGATTTGCCCATGGGCAAATAGAAACATTGCAGAAAATCCAATTGGGTAATGGGACAGATCCAGTTCCACCCAGCCTAGCCTTAAAACAGCACTACTTATTTTTTTTTAAAAAGCCTTGCTCCTACTAGCCCTGTTTTGCAACACCAATCTACCAGTCCCCCCCCCAAAAAAAACAAATTAAAATATCCCTTTCCTCTGCCAAAAACCTCTACCATTGTTTTCTGCCAAATATGCAACATCTATAAGCAACAAGTCCCATTTTACACAACACAGTGGAGTTTATCGCATTCAACTTAGAACGGCCCCCCGAGCGTTCTTAAAGGGACTGTTCTGGGGATGGGGGGCAGTGGGGAACGCTGTATATTGCACAGCGAGAATGCCACCACCACCGCCGAGCATTCCCCAGGGCTGATTTTCTAGAACCCTTTCTCAAGCGATCACGAAAATCGGCCCTCTAGAACGCTTCCAGAACGGAAGGGGAATGCGCGGCGGCGGCATTCTCGCTGTGTGATATACAGTGTTCCCTGCGCCTCCCATCCCCAGAACGGTCCCTTTACGAATGCTCAGGGGTCTGTTCTAAGCTGAATGCGATAAACTCCAGTGTCTCCCAGCTAAAGCTACTCTTGCTACCTCCTGTGTTGCTGCTCTTGCACTTGGCCCATTCATTGCCACCACTTCCACCTTATGTCCTCCCAACAATGGTGCCATCACCTCTGTCTGCCCACCACCCTCCCCCTCCCTCCCCCTGCTTTGCTGCCTTCCTTGAAAACTGAAGGAAAGAAAATGACATTGTTCCATAATCAAGTTTTCTCACTGCCTGGCTATCGGTCTCTATAGTGCTGGCTGCAGACAACAGCAACAATTAGTTTTTTCTTCACCTTCCCTTTTTTGAAATGAGTTGTAGGAGGAAGGGAATGGGAGGAGGAAGAGTGGATCAACAGAGAGGGGGAGAGACTGTTGGGTTTTTGTAATCTTCTTAAGTTCATTTTAGACCTCACAACTGTATTTTTACTGAAAAACATTTTTTCTACTGATAAACCCAGTAGAACCTGGGGGGGGGATGGTCTTCAGCACTTCTAAACTACCCTCTACTGCCTTAAAACTGATCAGAGATCTACAAGAATCTTCACTTAGGGATTTTCAAAGACAAAATTGTGAAAATTTGAGGAAGTAGAACTTGAAATGCTTATAAAAATTGCATTATTGACTGATATTGACTGACATGGAAAAGATGGGAAAGCTGACTTACTTCTCTTTGCAAAATATTCTCTTGTCCAAGAATTCACGTCCAGCGTCTACCAACCCACTAAATGTGTCTTTCATTTTTTCCACTGAATTTCCCTGTGGCATTTCCAATCTTATCCTTATTTCATCTTGTCTTAGAAAATAAGGAAAAATTTAAAAGTCTTTCAAATATGAATCAGTCCTTTACATCCTAAGCATGTCTGCTTGTAGGAAACATGTTGGGAATTCACTACAATTTTTTCTTTGCTCTGATTGCTGGAGGCTGGACACAATAGCCATTTTTTTTGGCAAGCTCATTCATTACTCATTACTTTAATTGGTTGGACATATTTTTACTAATGGCCACTGTCTAACTTACAATACTACTTGCCTCCTTGACTCCCTATATTGGGAGAAAGGCGGGATATAAGAAAAGAAAATAATGATAATTATTTATTTTATTTCATAGCCTGTTTTTTCCCATGACAGGACCCAAGATGGTTCTCCTCTCGAACATCTTCCCAGTTAACACATGATCAGTGCTAATCTTGTGTTACGTGGGAAGATGAATCTTGCCATTTCATCCAAAAATTCACAACATCACCAAATTTATTTACTCTTTGTAACAATAACTGTGTTACAGAATTGTTGCAAGGATCACATTTCATTAATTGAATTTAGTCAATTTCTATCATGTTGTGGTGGGTTAGTGGTTAAGTTGCTAATTTTAATGATTGTAAGGTTGTAAGGTTGGCAGTTTGAGGCTGAAGTGCCACACGATGAGTTGAGGTACTGTCACTAGTCCCAATTCCTACCAGCCTAGCAATTCAAAAGCATGCAAATTCAGGTAGATAAATAGGTAACACTTTCGTGGAAAGATAACAGCATTTTGTGCAGTCATGCTGGCCACATGACCATAGAGTTGTTTTTGGACAATGTTGCTCTTCAGCTTAGTAATAGACATGAGCACTGCCCCTTATAGTTGGACACTACTAGACAATCTTGTCAAGGAGAAACACATTAAGTTTACCATTTTTACTTTGCACTTCAGTAATCAGGTATCTTCAGGTACAATCATTTGATACAAACATGGCTTCTCTACGATTATTTTCTGTAAAATGCTCGGGGGATTCTTTGTTAATTTGCAATATAAAAATGATCTAAAAGATGAAACATAAAAATCACCAATTTTATGCAGAGATTAGATGGAGCTATCAGAAGAATCATAGATGATGTTTCCTTTGTCAAATCTCAGTAACTTCAGAAAAAGCTGCTCACTAGGTGCAAATAATTTTTCTCCAGAATTGGATCTAATAGCTAGGTGCATGAATGCCTATGTCTTTTCTACTAACTGCAGCAACTTCAATATCAATAAATACCTATCAGTATATGAAAATGGAATAAGTAATCTTTCCAGGTCTTATTTTTATATTTAAGAAACAAGTACATTACAATACATACAGTGTCACTCCCACTCCATTGTGCAGCCTGAGGATGTGAACAGGATCCTTGAAGAAGTGAGGGCCACCACATTCATACTGGATCCTTGCCCTTTCTGACTTCTGAAAGAAGCTAGAGAAAGACTGGCTGAGTGGGTAAGGGGAGTGGTGAATGCTTCAATGCAACAAGGCAGGTTTCAACTCTGCCTAAAGGAGGCCATGGTGGGGCTGTTGCTGAAAAAGACCTCTCTGGATCCCACCATCCTGGATAACTCTCGGCCAGTCTCTAATATTATCTAGATCCATTTCAGTCTGGCTTCAGACCTGACAATAGACAGAGGCAGCTTTGGTTAGCTTGGTGGATGACCTCTGCAGCCTCAGTGGATGGTCTTCGCAGGAAACTGGAGAGAGGGAGTGTGTCCCTGCTGGTCCTGCTAGATCTCTCAGCGGCTTTCGATACTATCGACCATGGTATCAGAGCCAACTTTCTGGGATGAGGTTTTGGGACATGGTTATGCAGAGGTTCTGGTCTTTCTTATTGGTGTTGGGGGACTCCTGTTTGACCCCCTGGTCATTGGTCTATGGGGTACCTGAGGATTCTGTTCTGTCCCCATGTTATTTAACATCTATATGAAACCACTGGGAGAGGTCATCCAGAGTTTTGGGGTGAGGTGTCACTAGTATGCTGACGACACTCAACTCTAACTCACCTTCCCATCTGAGAAGCTGTCTCAGTAATGGACTGAATGAGGGCAAACAAATTGAAGCTTAATCCAATACAAGACATAGGTGTTCCTGGTCAGTTGTAAGGCAGATCAAGGAACAGGTACTTTGCCTGCGCTGGATGGGGTTACACTCCCCCTGAAATCTCAGGCTCACAGCTTGGATGTGTTCCTGGACTCAACTCTGAGCTTGGATGCCCAGGTTGCAGCAGTGGCCAAGAGTACATTTGCACAGTTAAAACTAGTGTGCCAGCTGCGCCTGTTTCTTGAGACGTCAGGTCTGGCTACTGTGACACACACCTTGATTATATCCCATTTGGACTATTGTAATGCACTATACATGGGTCTACGTTTGGAAACTTCAGCGGGTTCAAAATGCCGCTAGAATGCTGACTGGGTCCAGTTACAGGGAACATGTAACTCCCTTGTTGAAACAGCTTCACTGGCTACCAATTTGTTTCTGGGCACAATTCAAAGTGCTAAAAATGACCTATAAAGTCCTACACAGCTTAGGTCCAGACTATTTGAGAAACTGTAGCTTCCCATATGAACTTACCAGAGCCCTGAGATCTTCAGGAAAAGGCTTTCTCTTGTCCCACCATCATCACAGGCTGGTTTGGTGAGGACATGAGAGAGAGCCTTCTTGTTGGCTGCTCCCACCCTGTGGAATGCCCTTCCACAGAAAGCAAGGCTGGCCCCCTCCCTGCTTGCCTTCTGTTGGCAAGCAAAACCAGTTTTATTCAGTCAGGCTTTTAATGTGTAATCATGGGCTTGCTTTTTTATATGGGGTGTTTGTTATATGGGATGAGTATTGTAGTTTTATTGTGATTTTAATGTTTGTAATTTTATATTGTCTTTAGGTAATGGTTTAATTCTTTTATTGTAATACATTTTTAAAGTGTTTTTATTTGTGAACTGCCTTGGGTCCCTTTCTGGGAGAAAGGCAGCATAGAAAATAAATAAATAAATAAATAAATAAATAAATAAATAAATAAATAAATATTTTCTGTATCCAGTTATCTAAAATGAAATCAAATATATTTGTTAGTAGCCTATTATTTAATTTCCAGTATCCTTTATATATTTCTTTATAAGATTCCAATGTGTTTGAATCAAATATAATTAGTAGAAGTGGCAGACATTTTTTTACTGTAATTTAATATATACTGGCCTGGCTGAAATCTGTGAAATTCTTTTGAAGAATATTTGATCCAAAATTCATTTGCTTTTCCACCTGAAAATATGCATTATCTTCCTAATTTCCCATTTTATACCTCCAACATAATGATATCTTAAACAGATATAATGTGAATTTTATGTCTACCCCCCTCTCTTTCATAGTAATACTTATGCCTCCTGATACTTGTTAATGATACTATGTTCATGAAAGGCTGGCATCATATCCATAAATCAACTCTAGGAGACAAAGATCTGGCAAGATGGTAGGTCTTATTGGAAGTGGGGCTGGGGAGCTGCACGTGGGCCATGGCTTGCACTCTGCCATTAATTACCTCTATTTTCTTCTGGTCAACTCTTCTTAGTCCACATTTTACTGGTAGGTAGTTCATAACTTTGGATTTATTGAGTCCACTGAACAATTACAATTTCAGATTTGACCTCTAAGATCCAGAGTGCAACTCGCATTGGCTCAGTGATCACAGTAATTAAACATTATTCCTTTAATTATGTCAAAGCAGCATTTAATCCTTAAAAATGCTCCTTATTGTCAGAAATGATACTTGCCTGAATTGTCTGTTGGGAGCACCTGTGAAACAAAATTAAACTGTGAATTCGTAGTCATCTTTATCACACTAATTCTTCCCAAGGGACCCAGATTTAATTCATTACAACATCCCAAGTCTTTAAGCATATTCAAGATAATTGGATCCATATTAACCTTAATGATGTTGTTTAAACCCCTGTTCAGACTAATGGCCAGAAAGTCGGGATTTTTAGACTGATTTAAGTATCAGAAATTAGAGCAATAGACTGTGAGAATAGTCCAAGCTTCTATCTAAGCTGCTGAAACACATCTCAAATCTTGCCAGCAATCCGGTTGGAAATTGTTGATAGTGTTTTCTTAGGTCGTTCACAAGTTGTAGTGATTCCGTAAAGCAACAATTTGTATTTATGTAGATGAAAGGAATATTCACAAGTTTTCTTATTCTAGACCAGAAAGGATGTCTCAATACATCCTACTGAAAAATGGTCAACCACCACAAGCTTTCTCACTCCTTGAAACTTTTTGAAAAAAAAAAAAAGGAAGGAAATAAAAGGAAAAAGGAAAAGAAAAGGTTGTACAAAAATACCTGGTATTACTGCACAAACCAACATTTTGTGCAAACAGATTTTTTTTCCAGAAAAAGTTCCAGTGGCAACAGTCATTGAAAAATGCTCTCTTAATATTGCCCAGGAGCAAGAAAACTTTTGAAATTACTAATTACTGTGCATAAAAAATAAGTGAAGAATATATACCAAGTATTTAACCTTCATTGCCACTACATTAAAGTTTCAACAAAGGGACCATAGTTTACAACAGCTTATTCTGATGTGGTCCATTTTAGGGTGCATCCACACTGAACAATTATAGCAACTTGATATTACATTAACAACTATGGTTCAGTCCTGTGGAATGGTGGGATTTGTGGTTTGGTGAGGCACCTAGTGGATTCCTTTCAACTATAACACTAGAGATGTTGGGCCAAGAATTCTAATTACCTCCTAAAACTCCAAATTCCAGGGTTCCATAGGATGGAGTCATAGCCTTTAAAGTAGTATCAAAGTGCTATAGCTAAGTAGTGTGGATAATCGATATACCTTTAGGGATTATGCTGAACTAAACATATAAGGATTATTGGCAATGAGGGTGGAGCTGCTTTAGTTATCAACACCAGTTACTTATTTATTTTTGTTTCAGTCATTCTTTTTTCAGTATATACACAGCATACGAAGTTGGAAGGAGTGGCCAGCATGTGTCTGTCCAGTTTAATATGTATGTATGTATATGCATACAGCTGTTTGTAGGGAGGGTTTAGGCATGTGTGCTATAGACTGACCTGATCCACAGCTTTCTCATTAAAGTATAGGTAAAAACTTAGGGCCGAAGCAGATGGCCCAGAAGGAACAGCCTCTGGCTGCTCTGACCCCAATTAGGCTCCTGAAGCACTGCTGTCTCGAGCCGGCAGCCAGCAATAGTGGATTTAATGTGCTTCTAAAAGGGCTGGCTCTTGCCAGCATGGCATGGCCTCGACCCACTTTCCAGCTGTTTGGGGGGCATGTGTCATCTAAACGCCATGCCCCCAAAGCTGCCTTATTTGGCCCATGTGTTTCGGGCCTTAATTACCCATCACTTTTCAAATCATTCCTATTTTTTTGGTGGGTGGGTGGTATCAAAGTGCTGATAACCTTGAGAGCCATTGTAGTGTAGTGACACTGGACTGGGACTGGAAACCAGGGATTCAATCCCCACTGAGCCATAGAAACCCACTGGTTGACCTTGGGCAACTCACATTCTCTAAGCTTCAGGGGAAGTCAAAGACAACTCCCCTGCTGGACAAATCTTACCAAGAAAACCCTGCAATAGGGTTGCCATAAGTCAGAAACAACTTGAAGATACACAAGAACATCAGCATACATTTAGAAATGCATACCTTTGGTGAAACTAACATTTAGAAAGGTTTTTTTTTTTTGAGGAAAATATACTTAAAAATAACTTCACATGTGACCTTTGTTCAGATTTTTTTAAAAAATGTTAATGAATTAATTCAGAAATTGGATAGAGTAACATTCTGAGTGATATGCAAACATGATATGTACTAGAAACAGAGGAATATTCTCATTCCTAACTCATCATGAGAGCTTTTGTGCATTTTTAGAATTTGTGGTTCCTTGAAAGCTCGTACATGCATACAACTCTTTGCATACAAAGACAATGTTTATGGCCATGTTTATGATCCCACTTCCTCTCTGCATTTAGTGAATATGTTATGGGGAAGAATCTGTGAATATATTTCTACTCACAACTAGTTTGTTAGGTAAGACAGATCACTCTAAAGGGAAGATCAAGTAAACATCATAATAGGTGAAGACATTGTAAACATTATTTTGTGCTGAGGGAGAGTATGGTAATTTAAATCTCAATGTAGCCTCATCAGCTATCGCCCAAAGGCCCTAGACTGGCTAAGAAGAAGAAAAGCCACAAAAACAAAGCAATAAAATTTGATTTTCCATTTGAGAACACAAAAGACTGCTTTGGAAACTCAAAACTGTGTCTAACCTAAGCATAGCTCACAGACTACTTTGTTTGAATGTGAGTGTGTGGGTGTGAGAGTTTTTTATATGCCAATGTTGGAGTCATGATTTTACAGGTTGTCCTCACATGTTATGTAAAGTTGGTATAGTAAGTTGATTCCCAATACAGTAGAGCCGGGGGGAGGGGGGACACACATTGATGAAATCTGTTTTTGGAAGATAGTATTGATGTTTTATGCATTTTTTGGTTGCCACCAAAATATGAATATTTACAGTCAATATGGCTATCCTTAAATTTGTACTGAAGAGCACTGTACTACTTTACAGGGTACAGTTCTCCCCTAAGATTGCTTTGTGGCGTTATGCCACCATCCTTCTTCAAGGAGTGAAGACTCCCAGGAGAGATTAATAGCAAGTGGTTTCGGAGGGATCTTTAAAAGGACCTTGTTTGTTATTCCTGTTGCTTTCTAGACTTTGCAGCTTCCTTTCTGAGTTATTGCATGAAACGAGTGATGTTGCACACTTGCTTGGTAGGCCATTGAGTTGTTAATCTTTAGTCTTCAATTGTTAAAGCAGTCCACACTTTATTTGGGATTACATTTTTCTCTGCTCAGTTTCATGGATATGCCCTACATTTTAACCTTATGTCCAGGAGGAATTTCAAAATGTCCTCCATTTTGAGCATGACTAAGAAGCATGAATTTATATTCATATTAGTGTTTTTAGCTTTTATTTTGTAATATCCTACATTTTTCTTCTCCTCCTTTGTGGTTACGACTTCTGGTCACCCCACCAGGATCCTGGATCATCAGATATGGCTATCACGACATCATACAGATTAGAAAACTGGGCCAAAGCTAACAAAATGAAATTCGACACGGAGAAATGTAAGGTACTGCACTTAGGGTGAAAAAATGAAATGCACAGATATAGGATGGGGGACACCTGGCTGAATGAAACTACGTGTGAAAGGAATCTTGGAGTCCAAGTAGACCATAAGTTGAATATGAGTCAACAGTGCGATGCGGCAGCTAACAAGGCCAATGCGATTTTAGGCTGCATCAATAGAAGTATAGTGTCTAGATCAAGGGAAGTAGTAGTGCCACTCAATTCTGCTTTGGTCAGGCCCCACCTGGAATACTGTATCCAGTTCTGGGCACCACAATTAAAAAAGGACATTGAGAAACTGGAGCGTGTCCAAAGGAGGGCGACTAAAATGGTGATAGGTCTGGAAACCATGCCCTATGAGGAACGACTTAAGGAGCTGGGGATGTTTAGCCTGGAGAAGAGAAGGTTAAGAGGTGATATGATAGCCCTATTTAAATATTTGAAAGGATGTCATGTTGAGGAGGGAGCAAGCTTGTTTTCTGCTGCTCCAGAGACTAGAACACGGAACAATGGATGCAAGCTCCAGGAAAAGAGATTCCACCTCAACATCAGGAGGAACTTCCTGACAGTAAGGGCTGTTCAACAGTGGAACAAACTCCCTCGTAGTGTAGTGGAGTCTCCTTCCTTAGAGGTCTTCAAACAGAGACTGCATGGCCCTCTGTCACGGATGCTTTGATCTGGATTTCCTGCATGGCAGGGGGTTGGACTGGACGGCCCTTGTGGTCTCTTCCAACTCTACGATTCTATGATTCTGTGATACTAATTTATGCCTCCGTCCTCCCTTGTAATCCAGGCAGCACTCCAATCAAAGGGTTTCTGAGGCAATGCAGATTGGGGTGCTAGGAAATTATGACCCCAGTACTCTCTGGTCACAGTGTGCACCAAGACAAGCAGATAGAGAGACCCCTTTGGGGTTCTGCCACAGGTGCTTGTCTCAGTGCATCCTGCAATAATGAGAATGCTGCAGTTATCATTTCTCACTACTTCAATCTGCAACATATTGGAACTTGTCAGTTGGGGTGCTGCCTGACTTAGGTAGTTTTTTGAATCCCAAGAGCTACAAGACTGTATGTCCAGCTTACATTCTTGTAACTATTAAACAGGGTGCCTGGTGTGGGTCTGATTTATTTCCATATTTTTGTCTGGAATATTTATTCTTTGGATGCAACAAGACACTCCTTCCCCCACTCCCCCACCCAAACACATCTTGTTTTAGCAAAAACAAACAAACAAAAAGCCAAAAAAAAAAAAAAAACTACAACCTTATACTTTAACTTTAAAAACATGGGGTGTGTTTAAGAAGGTGATGGTGTTTTGTTTTTTTAAACAACAACAACTATCTTCTGTTCGCTTCCAGTTTTGTAAAAAAAAAAATGACTAGAACAGTGTCTGAAGGTTGGGGGAAGAGTATGTTTGCTAGAAGCTCTGAAGTTGCTTATCCCTGGTATAAAGTATTATAGATTCTATTTCATTGTCTGTATTCTCAGCCTGTAAGAGAAAAAGAGGTGTTTCTCCCCTCTATCCTGTTGTGCACATTTGATTCATCTAGTAGCACAACAGCATTTAAACTGAGTGCTGTTTTGGGGGGCAGGTGCATCTGATTCTGGAATAGATGAGTTCTTGGGGAGGGGGTGCAGTATTACATCCTTATTTGCTTTGATTCCTTGTAGACAGAAAAATTATTCATTAACTATAAATGCCAGAAGTCAAAGGTTCTGCAATTTTGATTCATTGTATGGCAAAAGCTTGCAAACAATTTGATGCATACTGTGGAAACATTTACACACAGATAGCATCCTTCTTTGCTGAAACAAATAACTTTAGATTAATCAAATAATGTAGGATACTTGCTTTTTGGAAAAACAACAAAATACAGATCAAACAGATAAACAGAGAGGTTTTCAGCAGTTTGCTGAAGCACTTGAATAAATGGCTTGATCTTAAGAAATGACATATTTCCCCATAAAGGTAAATCATGATGAAATGTGGTGTTGTCAGGATATCTCAGTTCTTAAGGTCTTTTTACTAGCATAGTATGTGTTTTGCAAGCTCAAAAAGATGGAGTCAGGATTAGTGCTTCATTATTAATGTGAAAATGTTGGTGTTGTATCCTATTTGGAAATCACATCTCTGACTAGGAATGCAATTTTTCTTATTGTAAATGTGTGAGATTTCCTTGATATTGCTTCCTTAGTGAAAGAAGGGATGCAAATACAACCTCTCTCTTCACAAGACAGAACTCCAGCAATGATATCTAGTTCCAGAATTAAATATTGGTGAATAATGTATGCTGGTATTCTGATATATTTCTTATTTATTTAAGAGTTTGACCCATTTGTAGCCAGGCATGGAATCAGCAGCTGCAATCAGCAGGATTTGGTATAATTCAGTTGTTGTAATGCTTTCAGCATGTTTTCTCTAGGTTAGGTCTGGATCAAATAATAATAATAATAATAATAATAATAATAATAATAATAACAACAACAACAATAATTTATTTGTATACAACTGGGGCGGCTCACAAGATTAAAATATACAGTCTGAACCCTCAACCCAACCCCCCTTAAAATATAATTAAACAATGTAGAATTTAAAACATAAAACATACTTAAAATTCTAAATGTTTTACTTATATTGTGTAGTGTTGAAGCTATCAACAACATTTATAGATGTCTGATATTCTGAACAAAATATAAAAGTGATAAATTAGCAAATAATGTATATGTGTTCACTGTGCCATCTAGGATTACCAGAATAAAACTGTAGAGGATTCATGCAACTTTAAGAGTTATATAGAGGGAGTTTCATCAGGTGTTGTGTTATCCATCCAACATGGCTAATCGTAAGGGATTGTGGAGTGAAAGCCCAAAATGTATAGAGTGTTAAATGTTCTTTCACTTTCTGTAATTGTAGGTAATGGGCAACAAAACATCATTTTGGCAGCATATTGCTTGTAATTGCTTAACACCTCACCCTTCTCAAGTCATTATCACCCTTGTTGCAGTGATAATCTGTTGCAGAGGACAAAAGGCAGTTGTGTGTAAGTGGGGCTCATTAACAGTTGGATGTACAGTAATACCCTTTCTGTTATACCATACTCAGTATGGGATATGAAGTTGCATAGATTGCACTAATTTCATTAATTTGTAATGTCTGTGGCAGTCATGATATACAAGGCAAGTTACAGGCATGAACTAATCCTTGATGCAGATCTACATGAGGGAAGATGTAGGTCTTTTTCTACCCACATTTAGGTACTATCTGAATAAGCTTGTCACGTCCTCTACATTTCATATCAAACAGATGATACAGAGTGGTTTGTAGAGCTGTGGCAACTAAATCACCTCATTTCCATTGTTTCAACATTGTCAGCCAGTTTGTGGCCAGCTTGGGTTTTCTAAGTTTGATTTAAATACGTCTCAAAATGGCTATGGTTGGTGTTGAGCTCATGAATTTACGGTGCAGTTCTGAGTGGGATTTGCAGCACTTCACAGCAACCCTGTTGTTTTTGTGACAAAGTCTGTTTGACTGGTTTGGGATTTATGAGGGAAATAATTCGGAATGGAGTAATAATTTTCCCTTGGCAATTACAGTACCATTTGGTACTTTGTCCCTAAGGGGAAAATGAATGTGCAGAATCTTTCTGTGGGTTCAGTTGCAAGGAACAAAACAAGGTCAAAAAGCATTTGCACAATGCACAAGTGCTTCCTTTAAAATGAGATAGCTAATTCATTGAGAGCTCTTATACATTTTAAAAAATGACTATTTAGTAATTTAAAAATTAATGTCTATGTCAACCAGTGTGGAACTATGGAAGTTACAGTATGTTAGGGTTTGAAGGAATGGAATTTCTTTGTGGTTAGTTAATCAGAGGTAATATATAGAATTCTGATTTCAAAAATAGGCAAAATATGTTGCTTTTTTCTTTTTGCACTGTTTTTTCACTGGCTAATAGAATACTAAATCTTCCAGTGTTTATTAGTAGTATCAGTTTAATAAATATGAAAATTTGGGGGTGGGTTGTGGGGGCACAGACTATCATAACATCATTAAACAAGGCTATATAAAACTCTTATAACTGAAATGTCATAAAGTGTTTGAGCCTTGGCCGGATTTCTGAACATGAGCCTGTACTGGTTATCCTTATTTCATCCAGAGATTTTACATGATTACCTGAATGTTGATTTTGCAGCAATTGAGAATCCAGCAATATTCCCAAAACAAGAAAACTGTATTGACTCTTGTATGTAATCAGCAATTTCCGTTTGCTATATATTCCCAACACTATCCAAGATATATACAGTGAAATACCAAATAGCGCTTGCTGTGCTCTTTCCCATCAATACAGCTGATCTTATAAGTGTTGAGTAGTGCTGCTGACCCAGTTTCTTCACTCAAAATATTGGCATCTCTTTCAGTTGAAAACCCTGAGTACAAAGAAGATTTGTAACATTTGTGATAGATGAAAGCTATTTATTATTTTTCCTCTTTCTTTCTTTCTTTCTTTCTTTCTTTCTTTCTTTCTTTTTTTATTTCTTTCTTGATAAGCTATGGAAATAATGAGAAGAACAATCTGACACTGTGTTGGATTCTCCATAGTTAGTGGTGCTAGGGGACTCCAACATCCATGCTGAGACTGCTCTTTCAGGAGTGGCTTAAGACTTTATGGTCTCCATGACAACATGGGTCTGTCCCAAGTAGTATGCTGCTGGGCACAGTCTCAGCTTCATGCTGCTGGGCACATTCTCAACCTTGTTTTCCATGCTGGATGGATTGATGGTGATCTTGGTGTAGAAGAAACTTCAGCAACATTTCTGGACAAAATCATAATTTGGTCATCTTTAGACTCACTGGGACTCAGAACCTCCACAGATGGTCCACTGCAGGAGGCTGATGGGCAGATCCCCGATTGCTCTTGGGGATTTTCCTGTTACTTTGCCAAATGATTCTGTTGATACTCTGGCAGACTTCTGGAGTGGCGAAATGGCCAGGGCAGTGGAGACAATTGCTCCTGGGCATACCCTCTTATAGAGTGGAGCCAAAACAACTCCTTGGTTTTCCAGAAAGTTGATGTTGATGAGAGAGGGACTAGACTGACATTGGTGAAAGATTTGAAGTCCAAAGAGCTTAAGCCAGACTGTTAATTGGGGCAGGTTACAGAGATAATACTATGCTCATTGAAAAACTCCACTGGTTGCCTATTTGTTTTTGCAAATGCTGCTTATGACCTATAAAGCCCTATGTGGCTCAGATCCAGGTTATATGGCAGACCATAAGTATCTTCCTGTATGAGATGGCCTGGGCTCTGAAATCATCTGGAGAAGCCCTTCTCTCAATCCCAATACCATCGCAAGCATAGTTGGTGGGGACACGAGAGAGGGCCTTCTCAGTGGTTGCCCCAGACTTTGGAGCTCCCTTCCCAAGGAGACCAAAATGACCTCTTCCTTGTCCTTCCATTTGTAGGCTAAAACCTTTTCATTCAGGCTTTTTAAAGAAAGGTTTTATAAAACTGTTAGCGGGGCTGTATTGTTTTAACTTAAATGTTTCAAAGAACTTTTTATCTTGTTAATTGCATTTTATTTTCACTTGAGGTGTACATTACTTTAATACTGTAAATCATTTAATCTATTTTAGTGTTCATGTTTTGCATGTTTTTAATTGTAATTGTGAGTCACTTTGAGTCCCAGTTTTGGGGAAAAGCAAGATAAATATAAAGATACAGTGGGCTAGTGAGCCGCAAATTGGAGCATCTATTACAAAACCCTACAGGAAAAAGCCTAAAAACCAGTAGTCTGTTCTTCTGGAAAATGATCATGTATCTTTAACTGTTTTGTGGACTCTTAGAGTAGGAAGAGACATCAAGGGTTATCTACTCCAGTCTCCTGCCAGTGCTGGCATCTACAAGTAAAGCATACTTGGCACGTGGCCATCCCATCTTTTTTCAAAAACCTCAAACAAAGGAGTATTTTCCATAAGATATTCCTTCAAACCTTTAAAGATGTCTATTATAATCACATCTCATTGTTCTCTTTTCCAGATCTAGCACGCTCAGATCCCTCAAATGTTCCTCAGAGATCTTATTTTCTTTCCAGTTAAACATTACTCCATTAGCATTACTTCTTCAGTTTGATATGCTTATGAAATGCATACGTTCATCCATAGCTTCATAAAACCTGGGTCTGATGCTAGGGTTGTTTTAAAACAAAAACAGCAACACTAATGCAACATTTGGTTTAAATATAACAGGGAAAACCTATCTTAATATAAGCCAGGATTTCAGTGTTGAACTCAGTATGCTGTGGGAGCAAGGAGGAGGAGACACAAAGGAGGAACATACGGCCACAATACTCCTTCTGCATCTGTGGTTCAGAAATAATGTGGAATTGTGTTTTAACATGAGCCAGCATTTCTGTAGAGAAGCCACTGTGTAATGAGGAGAATTTTCTAAGAGGCTTTTTGAACTGTGGTTTATAAAACTGTGGACAAATGCCTGAATGCAACTAATTTCTTCTAACATGACTTGATAAGATTCACCATAGCCATTTTGAGTGACTGCTGGAGCAAGATGAAATTTTTATGGAAAACATGTTTTATCTAAATTGCCTATGACAACCTGGAAAAGTTTTTTTTTTTTTTTTTTTGGTAGTAAATTCTTGTGACTGTTCACTTGCTGTTTTCAGGTGTAAAATGCAACAAAAAGATTGTACTTGCTTCCTTTTATGTACACATAGAGAAGTTTGCTTGAGGTTTTAGTGTCATCTGGGATTTTTTTTCCAAATAATAATTAACAATAACTTCTTTAATTGTGCAGAGCTGGCTATTTGCCTCAGAATATCCCACTAGAACTTCTCAGATACCTGTCCAAGGAAAAGGAATTTCTGCCTTGGCATGCTGCCAGCCGTGCTCTTTATCCTCTGGATAAGTTGCTGGATCGCACAGAAAACTACAACATCTTCAATGTAAAGATATATTTTCTCTCTTTTCTGTTACCAACCATTAAATTGTTGTTGTCCCTCCTGATAGGATTCTTAAATTGCAAGCATCTTTCCACATGATCAATCAGAGTTTATCCTAATTGCACTTCAGCCTTACTACTATCATTTCTGCAAGTACATTTCCAAATGAGAAAAGGCATGCTAGTTATGGACTAATTGAACTAATAACCTTAATTTTAAAAAGCCTGGTTACATAAACCTTTATAGTACAGAAGAGGGAAAACACATAACCTCCTAGCAAACATCAACAACAACAACAAAAAAGATTAGTTATAGCATTCATTACTAACAGTGTCACAAAATTATCAACTGGATGACATAATTGAAGAAGCAATTAATGTCTTGCTTGGCAAGAAAAAATGGCATTTTTCCAGTACAAAATATTGCACTTTGATATAAGATATGAAGGCTTAATATGTAACAAAAGATAAATGAGTGCACATTTCATGTATCAGATACTGATTATGCAGGAAAGACATTTGGAAATTTTTCCTATGAGGATGTGATTCAGCAGGTTTCCATTTTATGAGAAAGATGTGATACAAATCAAATGAGATGAAACATTTTAAATACCTGTTTGTTTCAGTGGGGAAAGTTAAACACATGCTTGAATTCTAACTGCTCACTCTATCAATGGCTAAAAGTGTTTGACTTGGATGATATCTTGTCCTTTCTTTTTGTCCTTAATTTAATGTAACTACAAGATTCAGTTTGTTTCTGAACAGCAATCATTGATGAATTACACCATGTATACGTTCATAAAGCCAGAAAACATTTGCTTATAGATTATATTGAAATTTGATCAGTGTCAATAGTAGTGTTTCCATGATTGTTTCAGTTAAAAAGGTATCTTTCATTTCCTTTTATGATCAAGGATTAGATTACTGTTGAGTTCAATTGTTTCTAAATTTTTATTGTAAACTTTTTAAGCAATTTTATCTGTGAGCTGCCTTGGCTTCCTTTCTGGGAGAAAGGCAACACAGAAGCACATACATACACATACATACATAAGCAAGCAAGCAAGCAAGCAAGCCCTATTGCCACCATTTATTGTCAAAAGGCAGCACAAAAAACCATATATTATCAATATACATGGAGCTGTGTTTAAAAAATGTTTCCTGGAAGGGGAGGGAGAAACTAGTGCAGAACAAAGTTTTACATATGTGGTCCCTGTTGTTGTTTTTACCTTCAATGCCACCAATAAATTTCACTGGGGTCAGGATGGGCCACATTTTTGCTTTGAAACAAGGCATGGGAGAACAAATGCCTATTTCCTTTTTTAAGAAAAACTCTGAGTCCTGGAAGCAAGATTCATCTTTAAAATAAGACATACTCCTTGTGTTTTTTGTTTCACAGCAAGTCCCTCCTTTATTTTATTTCAGAAGTAGGTGGGTTTGGTGCATTCCCTGGTGGATTTGGGAGCAATGCAATTATGAACCTGCCCAAAAGAAACATTTTTTCATGTTTCTAGGAGCATGCGAGCTTATAATGTGCCAGAACACTGGCCTTCTTAGAAGCACAGTGTTGTCTGCACTGACTGGCAGTAACTGCCAAGGTTTATACTGTAATGGGAATCTGTTTCAATCCCACCTAGAGGTGCCAGACATTAGAACATTGATGTTTATCACACTATACTTTTAAAGTGCTACTATTCCTCTTTGACTCCTCTAGCTGCCTCCTGTTGCATTCTGGGATTGGCAGTTTTAAGGAGGAGTATTTAGAATTAAATACCCCTCCTTAAAACTGCCAATCCCAGAATGCAACAGGAGGCAGCTAGAGGAGTCAAAGTAGAATAGTAGCACTTTAAGAGTATAGTGTGATAAACATCCCTGTGTTCTAACACTGAGCTCCCTCTGCAGTTTGTAAGTTAGGAGTGTGAACTGAATTATACCACTGTAAATATTAAATTTACTGTACAAATTGAATAGTTAATAAGATATATTTAAAAAGGCTAATTTACACATAATCCAGGACTTGAACAGTCAACAACAAAGGAAAATATTCAGGGGCTTATCTGTAGATTTTGGCCTTTCTCTCTCTTAAAGACACTATCATGCAGAGTAAAATAAAGTGATGTGCTGGAGGAGGCAAGGAGTATATTAATGCTTTCACTCAGTTCCTTCATTTCCTTCATTTCCTTTGTCCTTCTAATGATTGCTGATAGACACTGAATTCTATGAGGAGTAAGCCTCCTTCCCTGTCATATTACACTGAATTAAATGGAAAATTGGGTTGCCAGCTTGCCGTTGCCTATGTAGAAGAATTATTATAATATATGCCTTGCTGACTTCTGTTTAGTCCGACTGCTATTACAAAAAAATAAAATAAAAAAATAGTAAATAAGAATAGTAAAAAATATTGTTGGATGGTTCTCTTAATTATACAGAAGCTGTCAGTAAAGATATAATAAATACTTATCTGCCACAGGAAAGCATACTATGTATTTCCTTTCATCTTGTCATAACATGAAGCTGAAGATGTTGCCATGTAAATAATGTTATTCACTCTTATATTGTGCTAATATAATGAGAACTACATTTTTAAAGTTGTATTTAAATTTTGCCTAAAAACAAGGGAACCTAGCAGTGAGGAAATTATGATATGAGGAGAATGACAGAGGCATTCTTTATAACATGACATGCAAAATAAAGAATCCTTTCATGGAAGGGTCAAACCTGGAAGACTTGTTATACTCTTTTTCCCTTTAAAAATGGCAAACTCTAAAAAGACATTGAAATAGAGATCTCATTAAATTGTCCTGTCTTGATATGCAGCTCACATTATTCAATATTATTACTTCAATTGGCTGTCCCTGTGTAATGATCATGCCATATCTGTGCATATAAAGACAGCCAAGCCTATCAATTTCATCTCTGTGTGTGGCCTAAATGTGTCACTCATAAATGTTTAACGATGGCCATTATTCAAAGATGCATTTTTAAGTCAAGAGTAGCCTGCCAGAGTAAATACTAGGCTGTCTGAACACCGGCAGCTTTTTATACTTGTGTCAAATGTCCATTATAGAATTTAATATGCAAGCAGAGAGCCACCTAACATTAAGCACTTTTAAGTCCTATTGTTTCAGAAAGGTATTTTAAGCTCTACAGTTTTTACTCTGTCCCATGGAGATGAATGGCACCTAAAAGTGCTTAATCTTACTTGTACCCCTCACCCAGCTATGAACCCTGAGTTCCTTTCTGTAGGCAGGAATATTGCATGAGTGGTATTGTGGAGTTCACTTTGTATTCAGTGCTTTCTTCTGGGGCTCACTGAAAAACTTCTCTCGAGGGTTAGGGGTTCATTTAAGTGCCAGAGGTCTGCTAAGGAATAGGGCTATATATTTTTTTCTAATTTTCTTCTCAAACTAGCAAGTAAACTTAGGGGAGAAACAGACCAGCTGTAAAAGCCTCCGTCTGTGCGGCTTAGTAGCATGGCGTTTATACAGCACATGCTCCCACACCGCCAGGAAGCCTCCTGAAAGTCAAGTAGCCTCCCAGACATGAGTGGCTTCAAGACACTGTAGTGGCATGGCATTTACAGACTGCAGCATCTGGAAGCTGGCTTTAAGCTGTGGCAGGGTGGGAAAAACCACCCGTTCCCTGGCCAAAAAAGGAGTGGATTTTTTCCACTCTTTTTTCGCCCAGGGAAAAGGTGGATTGGGACCATGGCATATGTTTGCCATGGCCCCAGTTTGTCTTTGTAAGGAGCAGCTTCAAGCCACCCCTTCTGCCAATCTGTTTCGCCCCTAGCTATTGTCTTCTTGCTATGAGTCAGTCTAGGAAAACATTTATGAAGACTTCACAATTTGAGACTTTCTATACAAAATATGCATGTGGTGTTTGAGGGTGGAGAAATGATTTCCTGCACAAAAAATATTTGAGTAGAAAATGCTGATTTCTGTTCAAAACAATCATGTTGAAATTTTGCATAGAATAAGTCCCAAAATGTGCAGATTCTTGTCAATTTCAGGATTCGTCTTGTCTAAGTTTCTCAATACTCAAGAAACACATTTTCATCCATATTTCAAATATTCTCAATATTCTTCCCATCCCTACTACTGTACAGAGAAAGGGATTCAGGTTCCAACTCAGACACCAGTTCTGTCAAACCAGTGGCACTGAGAGCAAGAAACTAAGGTGGTTCTGAAAAGAAAGAGAAGGTCCCCACAATCCTGAGCAGCATATATCAGTCCTTTCAGTTTCCACAGTGTTGGGTGGAAAACCACAACAATATTTTTGGCTTAGTAGGGGTGTATATATAGCATATACTGGATTAGCATCTTATACTACTTTGGGCTGACATACATGGCAACAGGGATTGGCTACTACTTATTAATAAATGCCATGGAAAACTCTTCCAGAATAGAATAATTTTGAAATGATATTTGAACTAGATGAAGTGTGTTTTTCTTTCTTTTTTAACTATGAGAATAATGCAAGGTGTTTTCTTTCCCCTCTTTTTCAGGAATATATTTTGAGACAAGTTGCTTCAATGTATCTCAAGCTTGGATGGCCAACAAATAATTTGGACAAATC
The DNA here is from genome assembly GCF_019175285.1 of Sceloporus undulatus. Lineage (NCBI taxonomy): Eukaryota > Metazoa > Chordata > Lepidosauria > Squamata > Phrynosomatidae > Sceloporus > Sceloporus undulatus. The sequence goes on along the minus strand of NC_056526.1, from coordinate 55,201,755 downwards.
CTTTGTTCAAGCTTCATACCAACATGAGTACTGTCACATTTTTTAAACTGCTACGAAGTAGTTGTAGAAAACAGAAAAACAAATAGTATGAATGTAAATAGTGCAGCCTCTCTGATATATTCTGATTGTTTGGAGCATGGGTTAATCAAGTTCTTTTTGTTACCTATATATGTAGCTCCCTCACTGAATTCATATTGGAATCTTGCGATTATAAAATGTTATCTACTTTTCGAATGGTTCCTTTTCTTTTATTATTTGAATTCTTGCTGCCTTTGTGAAGCCTAGAAGTATGTATGCCTGTAGCTGGCAGTGTTTGTAACAATCCAAATTTACTGTCTCAGCTGATTTGTCATTTTTTAAGATCTACTTGTAAAGCATTGCTAATATATTTACTTTTGCTAACTGTTAGTTTAGAACTTGTAAGCAATGATACATTTTCATCTGAGAATTTAAACATATTTATTAACATGATCCTAATGCTATTTTGCTATGTGTTTTGGGATACCCAGGGAGTTACGCCGTGAAGTGATCATGTTGGCTTGCAGCTTTGGTAACAAGCACTGCCACCAGCAGGCTGCAACTCTAATCTCAGATTGGATTTCCAGCAACAGAAACAGGTAAAGCATATGGCAGTGCACATGTCTCCTCCTCAAAAGAGCTGTGGCTGTTTCCTCTCTACACCCAATACATTGCACTAAGATAAAAAGTAAAGTTTTTTTAAAAAAAAAAACCCTAATGTTTAGTCAAATCCAGATGCATTTCACAAGCATTTATTATGTCTTTGAAAGGACAGAGTAGTATGTTTTAAAGGTCTCATAAATTACATGCTGATGTATAAGAGTGTAAAAAATAAAAATAAAACCCAGTCCATTCTGTTAGTACCAAGCATCCCAGGAATGCAGAAAATGACAAAGGTTTTCGGGAGGCAGAAAGTGGGTTCCTTACGTGACTCCCAACCATTTGGAGTTACTGGGTCAATTGCTCAATCTGTCCTCTTATAACTTTTACCAAATAAACTGTTGTCACCAACTACTTAAAAAGAGCAGAAGGGGTCTAATTTTATATCAGAGATGGGGGGGGGGGGGGGGAGCAGATTATACTTTTATATTCCTCCAGATTGCAAATAGGCTGCTCACACTACCCACCATGCCACCAATGCCAGGAAGAAAAATCCAGCATAGAAATGGCCAGTCTCCAAAGGCCTCCAGGTATTTAAACAACATTTTGAAGCTTACAGGTCATTGGAGGCCCAAAGTTGTGTTTCCAAAAAAAAAAAGAGTGGGAGGACCCACTAATAAGTGACATCCCAGAGGCTTTTGTCAGAGCAGTTGGCTACTATTGTATCAAAAAAGAGTGTGCATTGGGATGGGAGGAGATATGTAGTCTATGAGTGAATCTTTACCCACCTCTGCTTTGTATCATACTTCCACAGCATTGGTCTTCCAGATGTTTTGCGCTACGTATCACATGTGTACCAGGCAGTATGGCCAGTGGTCAGGATTGCTGAATGTAGTAGAGAAAAATGCAATGTAACAGGTTACTCTAAATGTTTGATTGTGTGCATCAAAAATAGCATGTGGCGTGAGAATACTATTTCTAGTATTAATCCAGATCAGAATACAGTTAGTTATATCAGTAAATTTTATTTATAGAACATAAAAATAACAGGTAATTATTTGATTAATAATAAGAAACAATAGCTCTATCTGATAATCTAACCATTCCTGTTCCCTCACCATCTTCACTTCCGTTTTCTAAGTGACTTATCAGCTGACATTTCTAATCTGTCACTGACTCTAAATCCATCCACTATCCCATCAAAGTTTCTGCTGTCATTCTTCCACTTATTCCTTCTGTTACCTTAAACAATTTTTTTCTTTCCAAAACACTATTAATTTTTTTTTCTGAAACAGCTCAGTACTCTCTCCACAAAAAATTATCCTTATTACTAATTGAGATATTAGTAAGGAGGTTGTAGAATCCTGGAGCTCATGAGTAGAAGGATGTACAATAGCTAATAGCTAAATGATACATGGCACAATGATGCATGCTTTTTTATATGATTGTAAATGCAATCTAATCATGATTGATTTTTCTTTATGACCAGTGTAAGCATTACCCCTTGGGTTGTCCCTTCAGGGGGCAAAAGCTTCCAAATACGTGGCTATTATCACTGTTATTATTACTACTACCAGCCCTATCATTGGCAAAACAGTCCAGTGTAGGGCAGAGATTAAGAGGCACTGTGCCATTACCAAAGATAAGAAGGAAGAGAGAAGAGAATGTATGTATGTAATCCCTTATTACTTATGCAGCAGGTATAGAAGCAACTTTGAGAATCTAAGTATAAATTTATTTTGGCCTCAATAGCATTCTGTGGAACCATTAGAAGGCTCTGTTCACTGTTAAGTGAAAACTAGCAAAGCCACTTAAAATAAATACATGCAGCTGTTTAAATCCATATTGTGAATTAAAGTGCTGTTTCAGAATTTAATCTCTAGTACTATACTATGGAAGTGATTGCTTTCAGGAAATTAAGATGTTTGCTGTGGCGCTTTCATGTGTGAAGAAGTACATTACTCACACTCCTTACTTATGACAGCATAGTGGATCAGCCTAGAAAATTAAAAGAATTACCATACGTTCTGCCTGAGCTTGAGAATCAGCCTTGTTAACCCTTTTAAACTTCACTATACATCAGTTTTGAAAGCAAATGTGCTTTAAAATTCATTATGATTTGTAGAGATTCTTCTGAAAATAGGTTCACTTAATCTTTATTGTAACTTACAAGGCTTAATAAAGAAAGATTTGGAAACAATGATGACAAAAATCTCATTGGTGACTTACTCTGTCATAACAGGACAGGAAGTAAGTACATTTTTGGATGGGGTATAAGAATGGATCCAGTTTCCTCAGCATCTACAATTGTTTATGGGGAGCACCAAGGTGCAGCGCCAACCCAAACAACCACTGATTGGTCAAGCAGATGGTCTGGGAGAGCTTCTTCATCTTGTTTTCTGGGTGGCAGTTATAACCTTCTCAGACCTGCATAAGAATTTTAGCAGAATCGTATGCATATTAGCATAAAATAGGATCTCAGGCAATATGCTATATGTTTTTTAAGTATGGTAAGGTGAGCTGAAGGTCTATTTTTTGTCACCTCAAGTATTCAAATGTTATTTCACTGTACATCTTCAAATTATTTATAACAGGACTTCAGGTGGCTATGGTAGTATTTGAATCTGGGTTTAATATGGATGAGCCAAGTTCTGTGGTAAAACCTGATATCATATCATTATCTTGGCCAGTTCCACTGTGATGTACTGACCCACATAGAAAAATTATTAAAATGTTGCTTACAACTGCATAAAGCCATTGTTGTGTAAATGTGGCTTCGGCAAAAGCCATGTAAATGAGATAATGACTGCATTCAAACCTTAAAGCAGACAAGAGGTCTCCAAACCTTTTGGACCGTGGAAAGCATTTGGAATTTTAAAAGCATTACAGATGCTTTCACAAAACGGCTGCCCTGTGGGCATCGCCAGACTTGAAACAGTGATTTCACAGAAGGGAAATGCATATCTTCCCCATATTCTTCCAGAATACACATACAGAGACTCAGAAAAAGAAATAGAAATGCACAATCCCCCCTCCAAAAAAGAGGGGGGGGTGATGGGAACATACACAAAGTGAAAAAACAGAATACAATTCCAGAAAAAGAATGAGACTGACCCAAAGTGAAAAAACATATGTAGTCACACAGACTGATAGCATGCAAATGATGAGAGAGCAGACATGCACACATTGAAGGCTAGAAAACCACACACCAATACCCCAAGAGATGTAGGGAAATACAAAACAGAAGGAGGGCCAGATCCAGAAAGAATAGTACAATGGCTCTATGTTGTCTCTTCCTTTCCCTTTAGATCATACTTTCTCTCACTCGCCCTCACCTCAGGTACCCTTCTCTATGTTAAACTAATAGACTACTGTACTAATAGATTTTGATCTGATTCAGTAGGACAAACAATTTTCTTGAATTCTTAAGGATCAGGTTTCTATTCACAAACAAATCTGATTCATGAAGAAACAGAACTGGTCACACAGCTACTTATATTATGATGGTAGCTTGTTTGCTTGTTTCCTTTGCTCCTAAAAATGACATTGTAATATAAACCCATGCTATAAAATAGATTTGCCAAATATATTAAAACTGTGCACAAAACAAAATTAAGCATCAAGTGAAGCTTTACAGATTCTTAGATAAATAAATGGTATAAATGGAGTACTGGAGAATTTTCCCAGAAAATTTAGTTACTTCCCTGTTCTAGTTATGCCATTAAGGATTACGTCACTTCAAACAAACCGTGGCTATATTATCTTTGTAAGTGTAAATGTAGTCATATATTATACTAATTTTAAAGACCCCAGGAAGAAGATAGCAACCAATGTGCTGAAATTAGTTAATTAACAGGCTATTGCAACAATGGAGTAGAATCTTACAGTGAAATCAATAAAGCTGTTTAAGTAGAAAGAAGAGTATGCTGAGTACAACTTAATCAAGAATTTAGTGTTGTGAAAGTAGACCCAAGGCATAGGTCCAATAGGATTAAGGATTAACATGGTAACAAGTAAATGAGGGTTTTATTGTCAAGGCACTTCCATTAAGAAGACAGTTATTTCCTCTGTTTTAGACAGTTGGATGAAACAAAGGCTTGCTTACTTGCTTACTTGAATGCTGTAAACTGTATATGTTATCTGTTAATTTAAGAACCTCACGACTGACTTAAAAGTAATTTAACCATATAACCATATTTTAACATAAAACACTTAGGCTAGAAACGTAACCTTAATGTTCCAAATATAGATTGCTACTTTGATCATTTCAGCATCAGTGAGGCACAAGCAAAATCCAAAAAGAGATAGAGATACTTCAGAGTTTTCTATAAAACACGAGAAATCTGATCATGGCTGAAGAAAATATCTATACTATATGATATTAAGGACAGTGATAAAAGCATAAAGTTACTAGAAGCATAATGTCTAGGGAAACAATGCAAGCATAAAAGAATAATGCAAGTATAGAAAAGCTTTTAACTTTAAAATCAAAAAGGCCAATGCTTTTTTCCTTAGCACTGAAATATCACACCTGTTCATAGCAAATGAGGTGCTGGTGAGTGCTGACAGAATGCAGACAAAACAGAGCCAATCAGAAAGAACAGCAACGGGTGGGTGTTCAGATACCTGCCCATTAATGTGCTGTGGAGAAACTCCATTGGAAACAGCCAGTCTTTTTAGACCAGTTTGAGGGCCTTGCCTGGGATTGGACTGGATCCACCATTTCCATATCTGGTCTGCCTGATTGCATCTTAGGGTTAATGGCATGAGTCATCCAGATAGTACAATGCCAGGCCGAAGGAAAACACAGGCCTTCTGGCCCATGCGGATGGGGCCTTGGTGTTATCTATCTGGATTATGTTACAAAAACAACCATCCCTAACATGGTGGCCTCCAGACGTCATTACTGCCAGCCAGGATGGCCAGTCCATATCGGATAGAGATCACTGAGAGATGTAGTTCAACACATCTGGGGAGCACTAGGTTATAAAAGGCTGCTGTATTAAAATATCCTAGCCTTTGACTAACAAAATGGGGAATATTGTATTTGGTTAATTTTATAACAATTAAGAACTGTATAAATGAAAGAAAAATGGTAATTGGATGAGGATGGTGCTAATTTCTTCAAAGAGAAGCCAAAGCCAAGCCTTCCTTCTATCGAAAATTATAGTGCATTTTATTATTAAACATCATTAAACCTTCATTTTTTTTATTTTATTCACAACACCATTAAATCTTCATAAGGATGTATTGGTGATGCATTTATGGTAGAATGCCAGATTTTGTCCATTTGTTAATTATCTGATGCAAAAACTCACCCAGCTCATATGCAGTTCTGCCTTCACTGAAGTGTCCTGGGAGGCTTTATGGTCGTGTTGTATCATTTCAGGTACTGATAACCAAGTTAGTTCTTTCATGTTGTTCATTGCTGTCTGTTTTGCCACCATAATTCCTTTGGTTCCTCAGAATTCAACAGCATGAACAATAAATTATAATGTTCATTATCACCATAGAGATGAAAGATTATAGCCTGAAAATATTGCTAATAAAAAGGACAGATTTAAAGATATATTACCATTTCTTTCAGAGAAGTTTTAGCAATATATTAATAGGAGAGATCTACTCCACTTTTAACAAGTGGAGCTTGTATAGCTACAAGTATTGATGTTTTTTAGCCTAATAAATAAGGCTGCAGACTGAAACAGTATATTTGTTTAACTGTTCTTTCAAATAAAGTGTTGTATTGTATTAAAAGGTGCATTTACAACTGTTTTATCTATCCATACACATGTTAAGGGCAAGGTGTGAACTATTTTTAATGGGCATTTTGGTACTGCTATCAAATATCCTTAGCTTTTATCTCCCACTGAATTTGACCAACCTAAATTGTGTTGATAAGGACAGTAGGAGCTGGATTTCTGATGTGATAAAAAGTGATACTCTGCAACAAACTTATAACTGACTGCTAGACACTCACTGTGTAGTCACATATTTTGCTTTGAGATGGAGGGAGTGTCCATTATTGATGCAGTAAACTGGTTCAGCCATAGCATTATTCGCCTTATCCAGGGTGGGGGAAGGGTCTGGAATGGATCCCCCATGTAAGGCAAGGGTCCACTGTATATGGCTATTCAGTTTCCCCAGAAGAGTAGAATAATAAAATAAATATACTGAATCTATATTAACTGTTAAAATAATTGCAATCTCTTTTATGATATTAGTTGCTTTTGCACTCTCTCTTTTCTCTAGAATAGTTTACCTTTTTTCATTCTTGTTTTATGGAGAACCAGATGACAACATTGCCCAAACATTGCACTCCAGTGTTTGTTTTATGGTCCTTCTTCCATGTTTTCCATGTGTTTTCTAAATTTCAAATGTAGTACCAAACTATTTTTTTTAAAAAAATAAAGCAGATAAATAAAAAACTAATGATATTTGAAGGCAGGTACTCTACTTTTGATTTAAAGTTTCAAAGTTTTTTTAGCATCTCTTCTTTTTGATAGTAGCATTAGTAATGAATAACCTGTTTGTGCCCCCAATAGCCTCTCTTGAATGCTCATTATTCTGAGTTTCTGCTCCTACAGAAGTCTATCTTTAATTTCTTATTATTTTTAATATTATTGTTTCTTTTTTCATTTTTAAAATGTGAAGTACCACTATTTGGCTGTAAATGAGAGTAATTTAATAATTCTGTTCTCTTATGGAAACAGAACTGAAAACAAGAGGCATCTGAGATATCACTGTTATCTTAAGCAGAACAGTGGGGGACAGTGAGCCTTAGAGATGTCTCATCCATAGGGTCACCATGGATTGTGATTGACTCCAGGGTGGTTAACAACAACAACAAATCAACAAATGTTCAGTAAAAGCAGTAAAACAAGCTGTAGCTACAAGTCTGGACCATATTTCTTGAAATGCATAAAAATTACATTGTCATAAATGTTGCCTTTTGATGTGGACTATTGAGCTGTAATAACATTGGGAGGATTGTCTGCATCTTTACATCAGTCAACCTGTACTTTTTTTTTAAACTTTGAGTTAATGCTTAGTGACACACAAGGAAAATGCACTAATTCTTCACAGGGACATTTTGTGAAAATTACAAAAACAAAACAAAAAACATCAAAGCACTCGGTGCCTTGGCCTGGTGCTAGAGGCAAGATGTCTCTTGCACGTGGGAGGTTGTTTTGATATGCCAAGATGGCCTCAGCCAAACTGTAGCCAGTATTACAATTTTTATCACATTGCTAGTTCCAGTAAACCAGAAATTGTGTATGTTTTGCATACAAAGACAGCACACTGCAGCAGGTAATAAAAGATTCATGGGCGGGTTAGAAACGGCCCTCAAGGGGCCGTTTTCCCGCCGCCGCCATTCGCTGCATAGGGAAGCCCCAGCTGCCAGACCGCGAGGCTTCCCCACGCAGCAAAAAAGGTTCTTAGAAAGTAGTGTAGGAAGGACTGGATAATCATAGATTAACTTGATTCAAAATTAGTAAAAGCTTGCCCCCTGACGTTTAAAAGGGGTTAAGGAAACATATTCCACAGGGTGCAGAGAGAGGAGAATGAACATAGTAAAAGTAGTATTGAAAATGGTTTCTTAAGAAGGAGAAGTTCATATATCCAAGTTGCAAAATAACTATGAGCCCGTACAGACAGGCCAAAATAAAGCTGCTTCTGGTCACTTTGGAGGTATGCTGTTTAAATGATGCACATGTCCTAAGAGACCAGAAGCCATACCAAAGCCACGCCCCAGTGCTAAGGACTGGAACACAGCTTTGGCACAGTTTCTGGCCTCTTAAAATGTGTGTGTCATTTAAACAGCATACCTCCAAGTGACCCGAAGCAGCCTTATTTTGGCCTGTCTGTATGGGCCCCATCATACCATGTAAAATAGTAATTATTGCATACAAAGTTTTGGGAAAAGTTAATTCTTATTATGAGAGCATTATAGAAATCCATTCTGTAATTACAGACATCTGGAAAAATAAACCTTGGCTAAATTGTTGGAACTGAAAGAAGATTTTTTGATTAATTTCCTTTCTTAAATGTTTCCTTGAATGGTTTGAAACAGGTCAGTAAATCAAAGAACTGCCAAAGCTGCATCCAATTACATTTTAAGAAATTAGAACACCATTTGCCTGGAAGATAAATAATTAAAGGCATATTTTATAAATGTATTTCCATTTGTTAGAACTAAGTTTAAACAAGAACAAGCATGTACTAATTAATTATAACTTAAAAGATTATTCTTAACTCTTTGTAAAGCTCTATTATTAATCATTGGAAAATAGATTTCTCTAAAAAGGCACAGCATGATTTTAATTATTTTTTTTCTCTTTAATTTTTAACATTTTCATGAAGTGTTTAATTTTTAATCACCACATATTTTATCCTCGCCACGTCTCTTAAGCAAGATAAATAAGGTTGAATGAATCACAACAGTATTCAGATAAAAGTAATCTGAACTGATGCTTTCAAAAGTTAATGCTTTCACACTCTCCATAGCATTCATTGTAGATTTTGTTTTTTTAAACAACAAAACAGTACAGGCTAGATAGCCCTAAAGGGGTTTAATATAGCAAACAATTATCTTCATCAATATGAATGCTTAAACAACACTAATAGGGCAATCCTGTACATATTTATATAGATGTAAGCCCAAATCAATTGAATGGGGCTTATTGTGAGGTAAATGGGCATAGACTGGGAAGAATGATCTTAATCTCCTCAAATGGCTTTCTAAGGATGTTTAGGATGTGGATGCGGTCTCCTTCTATGGATTAGAGCTCTGCAACCAGAGAAGGGAATGACTATAGCAGTGAGCTGAGTGGCTCTGTCTTCCTGGAAAGCTCTGTGGGTTAAAAATGGCACAAGTGGCAGGTCCTGAAATAAAGCATTGTGAGTTAGGTGTGGATCAGATCCATTTTTGGATATTCTCATAGAATCATAGAGCTGGAAGAGACCGCAAGGACTATCCAGTCCAACCCCGTGCCATGCAGGAAATCTCAATAAAAGCATCCCTGACAGATGGCCATCCGTAGACCCCCTGATTCGAAGTAATTATCGGTCTCTTTCCCTGCTGCCTTTTTTGGGGAAGGTAATCGAGAGGGCAGTTGCCTTTCAACTTCAGTCGGTCTTGGATGAAACAGATTTTCTAGACCCATTTCAAACTGGCTTCCGGGTGGGCTATGGAGTTGAGACTGCCATGGTCGCCCTGGTTGATGATCTCCGTCTGGGCATGGACAGGGGTAGCGTGTCCCTGTTAGTGCTCTTAGACATCTCAGCGGCTTTCGATACCATTGACCATGGTATCCTTCTGGAACGCCTGAGAGAGTTGGGAATTGGTGGCACTGCGCTCCAGTGGTTCCGTTCCTACCTCTCGGGCAGATTCCAGATGGTGCAGCTGGGGGACGTGTGCTCCGATAAGAGGGCACTTACATCTGGTGTCCCTCAAGGAGCCATTCTGTCCCCCATGCTATTCAACATTTACATGAAACCGCTGGGAGAGATTATCCGGAGACATGGGGCGCGGTGTTATCAGTACGCTGATGACACCCAAATATGTTTCTCTGTGTCTCCGACTGATGCAGTGACCAGGGATGGCATCTCTGTTCTAGACACCTGTCTGGAGTCAGTAATGGGCTGGATGAGGGAAAACAGACTCAGCTTGAATCCAGAGAAAACGGAAGTACTCGTGATAGGTTCCCCGGGCCTGGGGATGGAGATTTGTCCACCTGTCTTGAATGGGGTCACGCTTCCCCTGAAGGACTCAGTTCGCAGTCTGGGGGTGCTTCTGAACTCGTCGCTCCACCTTATATCTCAGGTGGATGCGACAGTCAGGAGTACCTGTTATCAGCTTCGGCTGATACGCCAGCTGCGACCCTACCTGGGCCGGGGGGACCTTGAAACGGTGGTACATGCTCTGGTGACCTCTCGGTTGGATTTCTGTAACACGCTCTATATGGGGCAACCCTTGTACCAAACCCGGAAGCTTCAATTGGTGCAGAATATGGCAGCGAGGTTGGTCACTGGATGTTCCAGGACCGGCCATATAATGCCTGTCTTATACGATCTGCATTGGCTGCCCATTCACTTCCGGGCGCAATACAAGGTATTAGTTATTACCTATAAAGCCCTAAATGGCTTGGGCCCAGGGTACTTGAAGGACCGCCTCTCCCCATATAATCCGCCCTGTGCTCTCAGGTTAGCCGGGAAGCAACTCTTGAGGGTTCCTGACACGAGATATTCCGTGACTGCACAGAGGGCGTTTTCTAGCTCTGCCCCGCAGCTTTGGAACTCTCTTCCTGGTGAGCTCCACTCGGTTACCTCCCTTGACCTGTTCAGGAAGAAGTTAAAAACTTTCCTCTTCCAACAGGCTTTCCCCCAGATGTTATGAGATTTGCTCTCTCCCTGTTGCACCAGCACTTTATGCTAGTTTGTTCGGTTTTATCTTGTACATTTTTACTCTGTTTTTAATTAATCTGATGTATTGTTGTGGTTTTTATATGAATACTGTTTGTAAATTTTACATTGTGTAGTACTCTGTTGTAACACGCTTTGACCTACCAGGAAAAGCAGGCTATAAATAAACAGATTATTATTATTATTATTATTATTATTATTATTATTATTATTATTATTATTATCCAACCTCTGTTTAAAGACCTCCAAAGAAGGAGACTCCACCACACTCTGAGGAAGTGTGTTCCACTGTTGAACAGCCCTTACTGTCAGGAAGTTCCTCCTAATATTGAGGTGGAATCTCTTTTCCGGTATCTTGCATCCATTGCTCCAGGTCGTAGTCTCTGGAGCAGCAGAAAACAAGCTTGCTCCCTTCTCAATATGACATCCCTTCAAGTATTTAAACAGGGCTATCATATCACCTTCTCCTCTCCAGGCTAAACATCCCCAGCTCCATAAGTCTTTCCTCATAGGGCATGGTTGCCAGACCCTTCAGCATTTCATTGGACACATTCCAGTTTCTCAACATCCTTTTTAAATTGTGGTGCCCAGAACTGGACACAATATTCCAGGTGGGGCCTGACCAGAGCAGAATAGAGTGGCACTATTACTTCCCTTGATTTAGACACTATACTTCTATTGATGCAGCCTAAAATCGCATTGGCCTTGTTAGCTGCCACGTCGTACTGTTGACTCATGTTCAATTTGTGGTCTACTTGGACTCCCAGATCCCTTTCACATGTTGTCTCCTTAAGCCAGGTGTCCCCCATCCTATATCTGTGCATTTCATTTTTCCACCCTAAGTGCAGTACCTTACATTTCTCTATGTTGAAATTCATTTTGTTAGCTTTGGGCCAACTTTCTAATCTATTAAAGACATTTTGAATTTTGATCTTGTCCCCAGGGGTATTAGCTCCTCCTCCTAATTTGGTGTCATCTGCAAATTTGATAAGTATGCCCCCAATTTTGTCATCCAAGTCAATATTATTATTATTATTATTATTATTATTATTATTATTGATAAAGATAGCACTGGACCCAGGACAGAACCCTGTGGGACCCCACTGGTCACTTCTCTCCAGGATGAAAAGGAGCCATTGTTGAGGACCCTTTGCATTCGGTCGGTCAACCAATTACAAATCCACGTAACAGTTGCCTTGTCTAGCCCATATTTCACAAGCTTGTTTGCAAGAATGTCATGGGGAACCATGTTAAAAGCCTTACTGAAATCAAGATATACTATATCCACAGCATTTCCTTCATCTACCAAGCTGGTAATTTTATATATATATAAAAGAGATTAGATTTGTCTGGCAAGACTTGTTTCTCTGGAACCCATGTTGACTTTTTGTGATTAAGGAATTGCTTCTACATGTTCACAGACTCTCTGTTTAATGATCTGCTCCAGAATCTTTCCTGGTATTGATGTCAGACTAACTGGACGATAATTGTTGGGATCCTCTTTTTTCCCCTTTTTGAAGATGGGGACAAGGTTTGCCCTCCTCCAGCCTGTTGGGACTTCTCCTGTGCTCCAGTTCTCAAAGATTATTGCCAATGGCTCCAATATTACATTTGTCAGTTCTTTTAATACCCTTGGATATAGTTCATCTGGTCCTGGAGACTTACATTCACTGTGATTAACCAGGTATTCCTGTACTATCTCTTTGCTTATTCTATGCCGAAATTTCCCCATTCTGTCCTCTGCTCCATTATCCTCAGGTTGAGCACCCTTTTCCTTTTCTGAGAACACTGAGGCAAAGAAGGTGTTGAGTAATTCTGCCTTTTCTCTGTCTTCTGTTAGCATTTTGCCATCTTCTCCACGCAGTGGCCCTAACCCTTTCCTTTTTCTTCCTTTTGCTGTGGACATACCCAAATAAGCCCTTTTTGTTGTTCTTAACCTCTCTAGCAAGCCTGAGTTCATTCTGTGCTTTAGCTTTTCTGATTTTACCCCTACATAGGCTCGCTGTTTCAATTCGTCTTTGGTGATTTCCTCATTTTTCCATTTCTTATACATGTTCCATTTAAAACTTAGCTCAGTTGAAAATTCCTTCATCATCCATCCTGGTTTCTTGAGACATCTTCCATTTTTCTTCCCCATTGGAACTGTTTGCAATTGTGCCTTTGCTATCTCCCTTTTGAGAAATTCCCATCTGTCTTGAACCCCCTTCTCTTTTAGTATTCCTGACCATGGGATCACCCCAGTATTTCTCTTAAGTTTACTAAAATCAGCTTTCCTAAAGTCTAGAGTGCATGTCTGACTATGCCTGGCTTCTCCTTTCCATTGTATTACAAACTCCAGGAGTACGTGATCACTCCCACCTAAGTATCCCACCACTTGCACTCCATTAACTAGGTCATCCTTGTTGGTAGGATCAGATACAAAATAGCTTATCCCCTTGTTGCCTCTGCCACCTTTTGGACAATGAAATTGTCTCCAAGACAAGTGAGAAATTTGCTAGACCTTGACGATTTTCCTGAGTTTTGACTTCCAGCAAATATCAGGATAGTTGAAGTCACCCATCACTACTACATCTCTCCTTTCTGAGTCATCTGTTCTAGAGAAACATCATCCAATTCCTCAGTCTGACTTGGGGGTCTGTAATAGACTCCCACAATAACATCCCTGTTGTTTCCTTCCCCTTTAATTTTTATCCAGATGCTCTCCACCTGGCTTCCAGGATTGATGTCCTGGATTTCTTCACTGGTGTAAATGTCCTTGACATATAATGCTGTTCCTCCTCCTTTCCTGTTTGGTGGAGGAATAGCATTATATGTCAGGGACATTTCTGGAGCCATTGTCTCTTAAGAAAAGCCCAGATTAGATCTCTCAGCTAGTGCAGCTAATGCCTCATTCCCATTTACCCATTGATTTCAGCGGGGAAGAATTTTTTTTTTTAATATGCTGAGTTTGAAAACCTATCAAAGCTTCCTCTCCAAGCCTCTCCACCCTGGCTGGCAGGGTTGTGAAAGTGGCAGAAGATCTTCTACTTCATTCCCACTGTAATTTGTATTGTACTGTATCTTAAGTGCTTTGGTTTGTCCTAGTTATTTCCTCCCTTTTAAGAGTTTTTATGTAATGCAGGAGAGTGCACTTGATACATTTTGAAGTATATTTGAAACTGATCTGAAACGGTTTTATAGGTGTAGCGCTACAAGTGATTCAGGAATCAAAATAAGACAGGATATAGGTTACTGACATATGATCAGTGCCAATTTGTATTCTTAGTCAAAGCTACAAATGACTCAGATATTGTTAACACTCTTGCTACTCAAACAATCACACTTATGCTAAATGAGAAATTGTCACTGAGAAAAGGATGCTAGAGATGACAAAGTGGTTAATTTTTCATAAAGATAAACTTTGGAAGCAAGAGATAAGTTGCTTCTTCTTATTGCAGGAAGTGATGCATCTTTTTTTAGATGCTGTACTGTTATGCTTGTATCCTTCTGATTATATCCAAATATGAAGTGGCCAATATGAATCTCAGGGTACTCAAAGCTAATGAGACAATTCTCCTGAAAAGAATTGCAGATTTATTTCCAGATGCCTTCTTGTCCCTTGGAGGCTCTACTGGCATAAAGCCCTACTAATCAGAAAAAAACAACCATTGAACATTACCTCAGTGATTAAATGATTAAAAGATGGGCTCAGTAACTTTAAATAAAAATATAGCCCGAATGTAAAATGTACATATACATTTTATACTAACAAGCAAGTATTTGAAATCAGTGCTGTAATTTCTTACAGCAGATTTCAAATAGATGTATTATAAATAATTTTGCCATTTTTTGTAAAAACCTCAAATCAAGGATCTTCTGAAAAGAAGTGCTATATTATTATTTCATTTATTGTTATTTTATTTGTTTATATCTTGCCTTTTCACCAATAATTGGACTCAAGGCAGTTTGCAGATCATTAAAACCAATACAGATTAAAATTTTACAAAAATATTAAGTAGTATATATGTAATTTAAAACCGTTTAAACGATCTTTAGAAATAAAACCATTTAAAATTCATTAAAATGTAATATGAAAGATATATAAAACAGCACAGCATCCCATTAACATCTGGTTAGAGTTTACTCCTGAAATGGTATAGGAACATTCTTTCATTCCTGTGGATGGAGAGCAAGAAGGGAGATGTATCTCCAACCCCCTTATACTGATATAGGGAAGAGGTATTAAAGTAATTGACTACACCCATCCTTCTTTGATTTTTCTGGGCATACTCTTGCAGTAAAATTTATCCTAATATTTAGATAGAATTTCTTTTCTTGTAATTTGAATCCACTGGTTCTAATCTCTGGACCTGCAGAAAACAAGTTTTCTCCATCTGCTACATGACACCCCTTTACCAGTTTAGATAACTACCTTGTCACCTCTCAGTCTTATCCAAGCTAAATATGTCCAGCTCCCTAAGTTGTTCCTCATAAGGCTTGGTTTCCAAACTGTTCATCAAATTGGTCAGCCTTCTCTGGACATATTCCACCTTGATGATATCCTTCTTGAACTGTAGTACCCAGACCAGGTGAGGTCTGACCACAGCCAAATAGAATGGCCCTACTGCTTCTCTTAATTTGGACACTGCATCTGATGTGGCCCAGAATTGCATTGGCTTTTTTGACCACCACATCACACTGTTAACTCATGCTTCGCTTGGTCCACTAAGACCCCCTAGATCCTTTTCACACATACTGATTTCAAGCCAGGTGTTACCCACCCAATATTTGTGCATTTCATTTTTTCCTGCCTGGGAGATGTAATAATTAATGTAATAAACTATGCTGTTTGGTTCCTTTTAAGTTGAAGCTCCATGAAAAAATACTTGTAACACCTAATCTGGTTCAAACAGTGGCAAGGATGACCCCACCACATCCTCTTGATATTATTATTATTATTATTATTATTATTATTATTATTATTATTATTAAACTTTATATAGCGCTGTACATTTACACAGCACTGTACATACAATATTTTTAATTAGACGGTTCTCTGACACAGTGCCAGAGCTTCTTTCTTCTGTGCTGGTGTTCGAGGAAGAGAATGGAAAAATGGGTGGACCTTAAGTCTTAAGACCACATAGCCTTGTTAGCCATTTGTGGTCTGATTCAGTTTTCCCTGACAGTCTTTAGGATGGGAGACAATAAAGTTTAGAGTTCTGCTGTGGAATATAGAATATCTAACACTGCAATAGCCCTAGTCCCTTTTTTTGTCACCCTCCTTGGAGTATATCACATGAGGCTTTTTGGAGCTAGATCCAGGGTGACTCCTGGTTCATCTATGCAAATTCATGTCATAATGTGAATGTTTTATCACACCTAGTTGCCCTTCCGAATTGAGGGGGAATCAAATCCAAGGCAGGTCTCGTGATGTGGATTCATGCAAAGCGGAGAGAGTGCAAATTGTGTTACCACATCGGTGCATACCATGCAGATTCAGCTATTCGAATTGAGACCCTTGCGCATGCTCAGTGGGGCTCTGGACGTTGTCCTCCTTCCCTGCCCCCTCCTTAGCTGTCATCCTTCATCAGAATGAAGGAGAAGTCAGAGGATGATGGGATAGGTCACAGGGGGTCACTGAAGCCAGGATTCAGATGCAGGTGAAGGCAGGGGATGATGGGATAGGTTGTAGGGGGTCACTGGGGGCCAGGATTCGGATGCAGGAGAAGGCAAGGGATGATGGAATAGGTCGCAGGAGGTCACTGGGGCCAGGATTCGGATGCAGGAGAAGGCAAGGGATGATGGAATAGGTCGCAGGAGGTCACTGGGGCCAGGATTCGGATGCAGGAGAAGGCAGGGGATGATGGGATAGGTTGCAGGGTGGCAGAGAGGACGAGATGGCATGAAGGAGGAGGGGGGATGAAGGAGCAAGGACGCAAGGGCCAAGGGGGGTGACATCGGAGTGATCTTCCACACCAGACCAATTCAAAGTGAAATCGAAGTGAGCTTGAAAGCAAATTCTGTGAATTCACTTTCCCCCCCGATTTTACCAAAATGAGGGATCACTTTGGAATCACTGAGGAAGCGCCATGGAAGGAGCGCCCATAGAAAGAATTCTCATCTGATAACACATTCACATTATAACGTGAATTTGCATTGTGGACCCGCAGTCACCCCGGATCTGAGCTCCAAAAAGCCCTGTGTGATATACTCCCTTCTTTACCCAAAGCAATCATTTAACCACAAAAAGACAAACTACAGAAAATATCCATACGTTTTTATTTTCCAACTAATACAGAGGAGAAGAAAGTTTCTTCAGAGACAAATAATAGGGCTAAAGGTCCCTTCCACACTGAGTCCATGCTTGTAGCCATTTTTAAATGCTTTTTTAAAAAATAGAATTCCTAAACACCATACTGGTTGACCCAGGTCCATTTCTGTCACCTCCAAGAAAAAGACAAAGAAACATAATGTTATCTTACATGTTGTTGGAACATTATGATTATGATTAATGTGATGATGATTTTTTTAAAATATATCTTTTTAAAGAATACCATTAAATGTAAGAGACATCGTCTACTGCACAGGAGTTTCTCTGATGGATGAGGATGTCTGGGAGTTCATCTGGATGAAATTCCACTCTACTACAGCAGTCTCAGAGAAGAAAATACTGCTAGAAGCTTTAACATGTAGTGATGACAGAAATTTGTTAAACAGGTGTGCTAATTTAGTTGATACTTCAATTTTTTTTCTTATTGTATCAATGGTAATAGTATCTCATCTTCCATAAACATGTTTTCTCACATGGAAGCATATTTACTGACAACAGAAGTAATATTTTCAGATCTCTTTATTTCCAGCTCTCTAAAAATATCAGCTGCAGGAAAGCAAAGAAATCTTGCAGTACAATCTGTTGCATTTAGACCCAGTCTAAATAGCTTACAGTTGTAAACTGCTTAGAGACTGTTTAAGTGGTATGAAGGGGTATATAAATGAAGTTGCTATTGCTATAGTCTATGAAAGCTCTCAGTCTCAAAGGTACATACTGCTACAGACTAACTAAACTATCTGTTGAATACTGCAGCTACATAAATATTTGTGCTGATAGAATTTCCTTCAAACCATGTGTTTCAGTTTCACTTCAAAATTATTTTGCATTTAAATGTTCGGATAGCATGGCCTCATGGTAGGATTTAAGATGAAATAAAAAATGAAGCAATTCACTATCAGCTCTTTACCAAATAATCTGTCATACATAGGTCAGCAGTGGGTGTAACAGTTTTTCTGACTCAAAATATAGCTAGTTTTCTGGACTTCACAAGCACTTACAGAAAGCTCTTTCAGTAACCATATAGTAATCTCTGGCCTATTGTGAGAGCCCCAAGATGTCAAACAGCATGATACTGAGATATGTATGTTTGTGGCAACTAAATATTTTCCTTTTCCTGTTATTCAAGGCTTCTTAACCTGTCTCTCAATTCAGAAGTTGTTCTGGATCAGGATGCAATTGATGTCATAATCCACGTAGCTAGAAATCCACATGGAAGAGATCTTGCTTGGAAGTTTTTTAGAGAAAAATGGAAAATATTGAATGCAAGGTAAAGAAATTAATGTTGATTCAATTTTTAATGTTGCACAGTTCATATTTATTTCCTGTTTATTTCATCACTTTCTGTTTACTTCATTCTTTGCATAGCTATATATACTTAGCTACACATAAAAATTGTGATAACTATGTTAGCAGTGAATTTCTTTATTCTTTCATAGATGTGACTGCACAACACAGTTGGCCCTAAGTATCCGCAGACTTGCTATCCATGGATTCAAGTATCTGTAGACGGCAAGCCCACATTGTCCTCAATGGCAACACACACATGTGGCCACACTGTCATTAGGGACAGCCCCCATTGTCTCCAATGGCAGGGCATGCATGTGGCTGTACCACCTTTAGGGACAAGGAGTCCTGTTATCCCTAATGGCAGTATAGCCATGTGCATGCACAATTGGGAACAATGAGGGCTGTCCCTAGTGGCAGCGCAGCTACATACATGCACCACCATTGAATCTCATTGTCCCTAATGGTGGTGCAGCCACATGCACTCTCCACCATTGGAGACAACAGAACTTGAGCACCTCTGGATTTTTGTATCCATGGTGGGTGGGGGTTGGAACAGATCCCCCATGGATACTGAGGGCTGACTGTAATTTGTTTCTTTAATCTTATAAATGTTAGTGCTGTATAATAATAGTACACATACACACACACACACACACACACACACACACACACATCATGTGATGCAATGTTGATTGCTGAATTTGCCAGGTATAGAGGAGACTCAATGCCTGAGTGAAGGATTGTTGTTTGGTATTTGTTGGTATTTGAGGTTTAGTTATATGTGCAGACATTTTATTGTGGTATAATGAATCTTATCCTGTACTAGTGGGAGTGATGGTAATGAAACTATCTGAAAGAGGAGAAAGAAGTTTGCCATAAACAAGTGGACTAGAGTTATGACAAGAGTTAAAGAGTTGAAAAGCTTCAGGAGAAGCTTGGGTTGGATACGGACTGCCTGCTGCCTGGGCACAGGGCAGTGCGATAACATCTGTTGGTGAAGATTACAACCTGCAACCATCTCAGCATGAATTTGGCATGTAATAATCTCTTTATTCAACTGTGTGAAGGGGAAGTGGAGATAGCAGCACAGAGATTCCAGCACAGTTTGACTGGATTCCTGTGTGCCTGCCACAAGAGCCAGGATTCTATTATGATCTGCTGGGATTTCACACTTTTACACTTGAAAAATGGTGTTACTGAAATACTTACGATATAACAAAAGTGCAGTATAAAGGGCCCTTGATTTGCATGCAGAAAACCCCAAATTTAATCTCATATACCTGCAGGCCAATCAGTGTATAACAAACAAGGCTAAATGGATCAGTGATCTGACTTAGTATAAGGTGGGTTACTATCAATGTTACATAGATAAAAGTATGAGAGTCTTATTCTTAATAAAGATTAAACACCCTGTAGACACCAGATACTGTGTGACCTTAGACTTAGAAGCTAAGGAGGCCTTATCATTACTTGGAAGGGAGACTGCCAGGGAACACCAGGTGATGTAAGCTATATTCAGAGCAGAGCAGTGGCAAATCTCCTCTGAATAAATCTTGGCAAGAAAAGCCCATTATACAGTCTGCTTAAGTTAGACTTGATTTGAAGGCATGCAGCAAGAACAACAACACAAACAACATGGCATTCTACAATCATACCTGTTATGTTTAGAATAAAGAGTAATGGCAAGTCACTTTGCAACCTCAGCCAACCAATGTATTGTATTTAATTTTATTTTAACCTTCTAATTTTTAAAAATTGAGGGATCATATAACTGATCAGATATAATCAGTTTATCTGATTGTACCTGAATTAGATGGAATTGGGGGGGGGGGGGGGAGAATTTCCAGGAAAGAAACTTCAATTTGTTGTATTATAATAGAAATGTATTAATATTTGAATAATCAAAGGAATTGTCACTTAATCTTAATCTAATCCATGTTTATGTTTCTGACCTGCTATTGAAGATATGGAGAAGCTTTGTTTATGAATTCAAAACTTATCAGTGGAGTTACAGAATTTCTTAATACAGAGAGCGAACTAAATGAGGTAAATATTATGCAGGCTCAGTCCTTGCAGCTATTTTGAATTCTTCTTCTTTTTAACATCTCAAATCTTTGATGTGTAAAAGCAACAAGCCTTGCAATGTTACTCAGCTCTGCCTTTTAAATACCTCACAATGGTATGTTTACAGAATGTGCATTGGTTTCATTTAAGGCAGGGTTGAACAATCTTCCAAGGTTGTTGGATATCACATTGCCTCACTCCAAACCAGCAAGGACTACACCCTTCTGTAGTCTTGAATGTCTTTTACTGGAAAACATGGCATATTAGGACCAGAGGTCTGTTAGGGACCTTCACACATGCAGGTTTCTCTTGCCTTTGTGGATGTCTTTTCAAAGTGGAGTTGTGGGAGTTGATATTCCTCCTGACTTCCTTCTTCTACAGTGCCCAAATCTCTCCCCACCTGACATACTGAAAAAACCTCTAAACTGCCACATAGGGCCATTCTGTGCTTTATAGTGAGCAGGCAGGATCAGAGAAGTCTTCCTTTGGCTGGAAAAGAAATGATGACATCAATACTGAGATCCCACAGAGTTCAGTGGGAATCTCGTTTGAAGTAAGTGTACTTAATAGAGTGTATTTGTTACATTATTCCAAATTCTAAATACTGTTACTACTCCTGATAAAGCTTGTGACTCTATCAAGCAGCCCCTGAAACTCACGCATAAACACCAAGCCATTTCCAATAGAGAATTAAATGTGTTCCTCAAGCCTAACCGAACACATCTTTTATAATAGTTGATAAACTAAAGCTCTTCAGAGTGTTTTAGCTTAATGTAACTTCAAAAGCTACATTAGGAGTGTTTCCAATTTTCCCTATTTAGTTTCCTATGTAGGAGTAAAACTTGATAAGAGCCCAGCTGTCTGCAACATAAAGCAGCTGAGCTACAGGAGAGATGGAGGAAGTGATGTTAATATAATCAGGCATTGGCACGTCAATATCTTCCAGCACAATTTGAAGCAATTGCATCACACCTAATTGAGGCAGTCTGTTGCCTTATTGCATTTGGTAATAAATATCCATGTAGCAAACCTAGGTTTCTGTTTTCAATATATGACATGTTCATGTGTATCAGAAGAATGTATTCATGTCAGTTGAGTACAAATTAACATGTTGAATTGTATTTCCAGCTAAAGAACTTTATAAAGACCTATGAAGAGGGATCTGCTGCCTCTTTCTCCCGAGCTGTGGAAACAGTAGAAGCTAATGTCCGATGGCAAACGCTTTATAAAGAAGAATTATTCCAGTGGTTGAGAAAATCACTAGCACACTAATAAGTGTTTCTGACAAAGACTCAGTGCCAAACTGTGCAAGAGGAGAAGCACGATATGAAACTCCAGGAATTTTGACTGGAAATTCAACAAAGACCAGTTCAAATTGGAAGGATATATAGATATAGATATATTATATTTTTGCACCAGTCTCCTCAGAACTGTAAATGGCAAAGGGAGAAGGAGGAAGAAAAAAAAACTCTGACAAAGAGAAAAGGTTATGAATGCTTACAAACCCCAGTCCCCACTGTACCATGGCCAAATGTGATGTTAAGTGGTGCATGTAAATGTTAATGTCAGTTTTGGGGGGAAGCCCTCAGAATATCTGTGCATGGTTGTATGATTCCTGCCTGTATTCCAGCATGCTTACTTAAGGTGTCCATGTTTTGTATGTGAATTTTCATTACATCAAAGATGGGCATTATGCAAAAGCACAAAGGCTATCTGTGACAATCAGTGTTTCAACAGCAAGGTAGGATAAAAAGAAGGAAGTAAAAGATACACATGAGCAGCATGTAAAAAGGTGTCACCTTTCCAAGTTGTGGGCCACTCTGATTGTCCTACCATTACTGTTTGGATGTTAACTCTCTTTCAGAGGTACAAAGATATGAATTACAGTCTAAATACTTCTCTTGTAGGCAAGGATGCATATATACTCAGAGATAGGATACTCCAAAACATGTACTTTTGGAACTAAATTTTATTTGCTGCTTATCTACTAAAAACAAATTTAGCTCTTTGATTGTACATTTATGCTGTTTATGACAGAAAGTTCATATATGGGCGGGATCCTTTTGCATTACTCCTACTCAGCAAAAGGTATGCATTGTGTGGTAAGTAGTTACATAGCTGTTGATGTGTGATATAAAAATATCAAATTGTTAGAAAGGGCAATGGAAAAATCTTTGAGCTGGAAGACCTTCTTATGCACAGGTCTCTTATAAGTAATAACGAATACTTATTGATCCATCATCCTGCCAGCATGAATTTTCTTTATAAACAGTGTCTGATTAAAATCAAATGGGAATGGTTTCTGGAGTAACTGTTAAGGATCAAACAGAATGGCATTTGGAGCAACTGTGCTGGCCAATGTTTAAAAATAATCTCCTGTATCTGCTCTCATTTATTTTTATTCATCTAAAGTATCTTGTAGAGCTCTTCAAAGGCTACAGTCCTGAACACACTTACTAGGAACAGACACATACTCCATTGAGCACAGTGGGAATTAAGTTGAAGGATTGCACTGCACACCTTTATTATTTCATCTTTTTAATTTTGTCATAGATCAATTAAATAATAAGTTTGCTAAGATGCAATCATTCTTTTTGCAGTTTGGACAAAATTGTTGTGTTATCCTAGAAACCCATATGGTTCCTCTGCCTTAGCAAGTAGTATCCATCTTAAGAACCATTCTGTCTAGTCTTGAAAATAAGAAAATGTTGACAGCATTTTCCAAATTAGAAGTGGATTCTACTGTCCCCTATGGCCAGCTGCTTATAATCTCTGCATTTTTACTCCCCCAACAGAGGAGTCGACTGATCAGAGCCCACAAGGGATAGGCACAGTTACTTTTATCTTGTAGTCCATGAAGGACAGTGTGGCTCAGATAATAACATCACAATAGCAGCAACTGCCAGATTTTTCACATTATACATGAGACATAACTAGGAACTTGGCTACAAGCCAGTCAGTGACACAATAGCTTTGCTGGCTGGATTGCTGCCAGGATTGGGTAGGAAAGAAAATCAAATATAGACAGTTCTTTCCATGCAACTTCATTCTTCAAAAGTTTTCTTTAGTGTCCCTAGGTGATCTTGATCTATAAATGTGACAGTCCACAATCTGTAGCTCTAAAACTTTCCCTTTAGTTTTAGCCTCTTATAAGCAAGGACAGAAATCTTTGTTCCTTTTATCTGAAACAGTGCTGAACTCTAACAAGGGTCTGGAATTTCTGTTGTGCTACATGGCTGGGAGCTGCTCCTTTTTGAAAGAAAACAATCTGAAATCTTATCACCTCTAGAGTTAGCTTTGTTGATTGAAAGGAGCCAAACTATACCGTAATCCACATGTAGCTCAAAGGCAGTTCAAATGCAGCCCCAAGATAAGTTAATAAAATTATATGAGTGTAATAGGTATTTACCAGCTTCCTCTCTTGCAGCCAAACTAAAGTCAAGCCAAGAAAGAGGAAGGAGAACCAGGGGAAATGGCAGCAGTAGCAACTAGGAAGGTATCATACTGTGACTAGAGGATGACATAGAAAAAAACCTGTAGAATAAGAGAAAGGGAGAACCAGTTGTAGAGAAATATGAGTGTTGCTTGAAGGAAGGTGGGGAAGATGTTGGCAGCAGACGTTAAAGGAAGGTTGTTATGAAGAGCAAAGATTTATGACTAAGGGTTAGGCTCTCAAGATTTACAAAGATGGCTGGTGTGCTATAAATGGTGTGATTTATATCACAGGTATGTCATCGTGTGAATAAATTAAAGTCAGAAAAAGAATTATTCAACAACCTCTGCACAAAATACTAGCCAAGCAATACTCCAGTGAAGCATTTTGTAGGTTTTTCTTTTCTTTAACAAAAAGTATATGGTGATGGAGAAGAATATTCATATATTCTTTATTTGGAAGCCTGTTTAATGTGATGCAGTATCAGATATTAGCTACTGCCAATTTCAGAATCTCAGGGCATGTCTACATGGGCCATTTAAACTGGTCTCCCTCCCTCCTTATTGTGCCCAGTCTACACAATGCAGAGCCAAAACCCCAATTCGAGTGTGGACTGTCTTCATGATGTAAGGTCAGTTTGGCACTGAATCTGGGCTATTCTTCCCTTAAACCCATTTAAAACAATTTACCTTCTGTTATTTCCAGGGAAATCGAGAGCACTCTGGAGTGATAATGTGGAGCTGTTTACATGGGTCCTGCTGTGCCACCTGGCAGTGGCACCACTGGTACAAATCACTCTCTCTGAAGTTACAGTGAGGCATCCACCCATGTGATAGACACTGGGCGCCTTGTTTTTGATCTCAGGCGAAATGACTTCTGCCAAAGGGGAGAGACTTGGGGCAGCTTTAGGGCCAGAATACTCGGTGAGCAGGCCAAAATGCTCTGGTCAGTGTAGGCCTGCCACCAGATGACAAAATTCAAGTAATTCTCCTGTAGATGCAGTTGGTATCTGGGCTTTCATCTGCAATTCTCTTGATGGAGAAGTTGAACATCAGAATCTTCTAATCTTTCAGTCGGAATTGAGATAAGATACGAAATATTTGTTCAAATCAAATCAATGTGCTGGTTTCTGGTTTCCTCTATATGCCTCTGTATTCCAGTTTTTGTATCTTAAATGTTTTTTATTTTAAATTCTTTTGATTGCAGTGAGAGATTTAAGCAGATACTTTCATGTTGGTTTGTGCCATATGTCAAACAGAAAATGTTAGTAGCATCATAAACTGGAAGGCTATTAAAACAAGAAAAGCTAGTGGATTTATTATTACCCAACCCAGGAAATAAAAGAGACCAGACACAGAACATGGGTTTGAAAAGGGCAACTTTATTAAGTTACCTACTTATTGTTGTCTTCAGAGAACTGCAACTAAAGGGGGAGTAGCCTAGCATGGGAGCAGCCGCAGGAGGAGGTCCCTTTCTCAGACCTCCCCTGCAGCTTCCCCTGGGTGATAACACCTGAGCCCCAAGGATAACACAAAATTTGGGTTATACCCCAACCAGCCCGCATCAGGAAGACCAGCTAGATGGTCCTTCCCTCAGGGCTGAAAGAGAGGGTTTATCCTTTAGGCCAGCCTCAAGAGAAGCCCCTTTCTCTGGCCCCATTCCCACTGGCTTATAACGCGGTTCAGGATGCGAATCATGGGTGCATCGTTCCCATTTGAGCTCACATTCGATCCGCATTGCTCTGATATCGTTCCCATTGGAATTCGAATCTGATTCCCATGTGATCGAATTATCCTGAAAAAACCTGAATCAGTGGTTGATAAACGGCTTAATTTAACAGCACATTTTCAGCAAGTTTTCCTGTGTCTCCCAAGTCTGATTCGCGGCATACGAATGGGAATGACAAGGATGTCTGATTTGGGAACTAGGAGTGGGAGGAACAGTGCTCAAGGGGCTGGCCTGGGGGTGTCACCCACTTGTTCTCTTTCCTGCATTACCGGCACCATTTCCCCCATTTGCATAGCCTTTCCCCCGGTGGAGTGGGAAGCAGGGAAGATACAGAAGAGCCTAGGATGCAGAGGGATTTAAGAGGAATAGAGGCTCCCTTCTCCTTTTCCCAAGGGGAAAAGCGCCTAAGCGACTGATTGGCTGTGACATCAGGCACTTGATTGACATCTACTTTTAAAAAAAGGTTCCAGAAGGGCAATGGGAATGGGGAACAAAATAACCCGCTTCAAATTACCACCGGGAAAATACCAATGGGAACGAGAACAGGGGTAAAACATCCTGGGTCTGTTTGCACCCATTTTTAATGGGAACGATGGGTCAGATTCGATTACGACGTGGGAAAAAATCTGAGTCAGAATCGCAGCAATATACATTGCGTTATATGCCCAGTGAGAATGGCCCCTCTGTCTCCTCAGTCCCAAGACCTAAAGAGGCAGTTCCAGAGACCTCCCTTTCACCAAAGCGGTGACTCACTGAACTCAAAATCTCCCTCTTCCCCATCAGGTAATGAAAGCTTATTTACACATCATCCTTGCCAATTGTCCATATCTGACTGGAACAGTTTGGGGTAGGTGGGGGAAAAATGTGGAAAAGGGAAAAAATTCCTACCTGGCCCCAAAGCGGCCAAGATACCTCTTATTGTGTGAGCAGCAAAAGCGTGGGTTGAGCAACTCAATGAAAGAAGAAGGCGCAGGGGGCAGCAGGGTATAAAAAGCCTCTGTCCCTGTCCCCAATTTCTCCTACCATGACTTTCCAGCCACGGCATGAATTTTAAGTCTGGCCTTGTGGTCATGGGGGGGGCACAAAATGTGACCACCCCCCCCCCCCGCCTAGCTGTGGGGGGCATCTGCATTCTTCAAGTAATATTTCTTGATAGATTTTCAAAATGTCTTATATTTGAATTTGTAGTATAGTGAATGAATGCCAGTTAATTGCAGCAACAGCAAGAAGAAAATTGTGTGGTGCCTTGAGGACAAAAATGTGTAACGGGTTTTCATAGACTATACTTACTTCATCAAAGTATTGGCCTGAATTTTAGGAATATGAACACACAATACAAATAGTTGAGAATGGGATTGTAGATAGTGAGATCTGAGAGAGGTTGAATGCAGAAAATGCTGAAAGAGTTATATATATTATTAATATATTATTAATATAGAGAGAAATCTTGTAGCACCTTTGCTACAAGATCTCTCTATATACTGATTTTACAGACTAACACAGCGATATCTTTGAATTCTACCATATATTATTATTGTTCACCAGTCAAAAAGTTACGGCTCATAACAAAAGTATTCTGTCACTAAAGAAGCAAGCAACACATATTCTGTGAGCTAGGAAACCATTATCCCAGTTCAAAATTGGTGATAGACGGAACTTGAATTGGGATGATGGCTTTTTAAAAAAATCACAGTACCTGTGCTAAATTATTATTATTACTATTATTAATAATTATTATTATTTTATTACAGTTTTTAATTATATAAGATACATGTTCTTTACTTTTCTTGTGTTTTCCTCTTGTTGATGTCTGCATAACTTGACTGAAGACCTCCTTTCCTCACTTTTCCAAGGTTGATTATCTTCCTTTTAATTTTCTTAACCTCTTCTTTTAAGTATCATTTTATAACAAAAATAAAAGCATTTACAATTCTATTATTCATTGTAATTAACATTCTCTACCAATAGTCTATCCATTTCTTGTATTTTGTAATTTTTTTAGTTTCAAGCCTTCTATCTTCCGAGTTTGTTACTTTTTCCAGTTTTTTGCAATTATAATCCTTAATGCCATTATTAAATATAAAATAATTTTCCAATATTTATTTTCCTTTTCTTTCCCCAAACATTGCAGTTATGTTTAGTAGATATAATTCTGGATTGAATTCAAATTCTATATTAAGCATTTCTTTTATTTATGTATTTTCAGCCAGATTTCTTTATTATTTGGCAGCCCCACCACATATGTATCAGTGAACCTTCTTTTTTGCATCTCCAGCATCCGTTGTTGTTCAGTTTATATATTTTGTACCTATGTTAATTTCAATGTGCTAACAAAAGGCACATGAAAACCTAGTGTCAGGAGATTATCAGCAATAGTTTCTACAATTATTTTCTTTGTGACATCACTGTCCACAGCTCCACCCCATGTGCCCAGTATACACACTTTAAAAATACTTAATACTATGCCGAGTTATAGTTCATGAAAGCTCACACTGTAATGCATTTGTTTGTCTTTAAGATGTCACAGACACACCCTTTGTATATTCATCTTAATACAGTTTGCAATATGTCCCCTTCATTTTAGACAATTTATTAATGCAGACATGTCAAAAGAACCCATGTTGATTTAATTTCACTAAATTTAAAGTACCAGAAACTGCTTATGTGCCAGGCTGATACCTGTTAATGAATTACAAAGGCATAGATCCAGCTTGTATTTGCATAAGTCATTGTTTTGATCATTACAGACATTGAATTTTTTTTACTGACTTCATATAGTGAGCAGAGTCCACCCACCCACCTTTTACCTACCGTCAAACACCATGCAACATGCCCATTTACTAGCCAATTGAGAGGGAGGAACAACCAAAACACATCCATGTATATTCCTAAAAGTGAGTGCACAATACTGACGCCATTCTCCATGACCTTCAAAGCACCCTCCACAGGTCACTGAAGATGTCTCATTACTGAGCATCCAACTATAGGTAGATAGCTTGATTCACCTCCGCCACTGCTGGGCAGGAGGTGGCAGCAGCTAAAATGTGAGTTTAGGTGGAAATGCTAGCATAGTTCTGCTAGTGGAAGCTTATGCTGTTTCTCACTGGCCCAGTATCTTGGCCATAACTTTTTAGTAACAATAAATTTGGCAGCACTTACAATTATTTAATAGATATGTTAATGCTATGGTGGGCTTGACTGGAGTCTGTATTGGACATAGGAAAACATATGATCCTGCTGAGTTTGCTATACTAGCTTTCATTAGCCAGTGATGTGGGGAGCTGCAGTTCAACAACAGCTGGAAGGCTGTATATTCCCCTTCCCTGGCCTACACGGTGTACATTCTAAATGTTAGTATAACCTATACTGTATGCACTGTGTGACTCCCAGTAGCTATTCTGCTTATGAGAACTTTCCTCTATGATCCTCACAGGTGTAATGAGAGTTGCATGTATCAGACATAACTATGGGGATTATCACACAGAGGAGGTTACCATTGCTAAAATGCTGGCAAAACGTTGCAGAAGCGTTCCTGAAGCGCAAAGGTGCGATAGCCAACTGCGCTTCTAAATTGTCATTGAGACATCCTGCTTCTCTCCTGTTATCAAAGCGTTCGCGGAGCAGCCATTTCTTGAATAATGCAAGTTATTCAAGAAATGGCTGCTCCGTGAACGTTTTAACAATGGGAGAAAAGTGGGACACCTCAATGATGATTTAGAAGTGAGACCAGCTATCATAGCTTCACGCTTCAGGAATGCTTCTGGAACATTTTGCCGACAGTAAGCCTCCATGTGATAAGGGTCATATGACTTTGAGCATATACTGTCCAACTGTGGCAATGGTTTGAAAATTCAGTTTGAGGTTTCAAGGTATGGTAGCAATTTTGTGACATTTTCCAGGTTTCTGGTTTCTGTAAAGATCTGCTGTTTTAGTTTTGAGTGGAATGATGGGGAGAGTGGGTTAATATGCTCCTCTCCTTGTATGTTGATTTATTATCCTTGAATGGTGGTAGTGGAACTCCTATTTATGTATTGTGAGATGTAAAACTCTTTTTATTTTTAAGTGCGTGCATGCAGAAACAATGAATTTTGAAATGATTTTCTCTGCTAGGTAAAATTATGAGCATTTTTGCTCATTTGCTGCTGATTCTTCTCGTTACAGGTTTTTTCATGAAAATTGTGTTTGCATAAAAACACATTATTGTGCAAAAATCCTACCCTATACAAAATACTTTTCTATGCAAAAATGATTTTATGCAAAAACAGTAAATTTTGTGCTAAAATATTTTGTTTGCACAAAGAATTATTTTTAAAAGTTTCAAAATCTCATTGGGTTTGTGGGAACTCTTTACATCCCTATGTCATGGTACTCCTCCAGTCAGAATACCTGCACTTTCTCCTTTGTCTCAGAGAAGGGAAGCAGTATTTCACATATATTTGTTTTCTGCTTTCCACATTAATCCACAATATTCTTGGGAACCAGGGGCATAAACAAAGACTTCTCTCTGAGTATCTGTTCACAAGACACACACACAATGCCTTTGACAGCAGGGTCAGCCTCCCTGGATTTTTCTACTAGTTCCATTACCTAAACAGCCATCACAAAAACAAAAGATCATCATCTGTGATTATCCCAAACATAACTTCTTAGATCAGTGATCTGAAAACTTTGGTCTTCCAGATATTTTGGACTTCAATTCCCAGTATCCTTAGCCAGCTTGGCCAGCAGACAGGAATTCTGGGAGGTGAAAACCAAAACATCTGGAGGACCAAAGTTTCAGACCCCTGTCCTAGATTCTCCCTGCTGTGTGTGTGAGTATACTATCAAGTTGTCAAAAATCCTGGACATATGATTTAGAAATGTCCATACCTCTAATTTGCTGTATGTAAGATATGCAGTACACCTGGGATGGAGACCCTTTAACCCACTAGGAGTTTTGGGCTTGAACTCTGAGAAGCCCCAGACAACATGGCCCAAGGTAAAAGGTTGTGGGAGTTGTAATCCAAAATATCTGAAGCATCAAAGTGTGCACATTCCTGCAGCACACACATTCATAATAGTGAATACTTTTGTTTATTTCTACAGGTTGGCTGGCATTTTGAAATTTCTTCTTCCCAGCCTTAACTTTTAACACCCTGCTGTTTGACAGTGTTCCTAAAACCCCACCTAAAGTCAAATGTACATCTTTCATCTCATGCTAACTCAGGATATCTTATTCAAGCATTCCATACTTTCATACATTTTCCAGCTTACTGCCACCATTCATCTAGTTGTTGAGAAAAATGATTGGAATAGTGTGTGTGTGTGTGGGGGGGGGGGGCTTTGGATTCTTGAATTTTTGGACTGAAATTGGAGGCAGATTGGATACATGCACCATGTTGACGCATATAGGTTTATGGTGATGGTTAACCTAGGTTAGAATGTTGTAGCTGTGATATATTGGTGTAAATAGTGCATGCACCAAATGGTCCATACACCAGAGTTAATGTGGCACATTATAGAAATTATTTACTACCTCGTTGCCCAAACTCGCTCACTCCAAAACAATCCCAGGTTGTTGTTGGTAGGATGTGCTCCCTGGTGCCACTCAGCTGCAGTTATGTAGCCACAAAAAAAGAATAGCCCTCCCAGACCTCCAATATATTCAGCTACCCATCCATTGATTGATTATATCAGGGGTAGGCAACCTGCGGCCCGCGGGCCGGATGCGGCCCGGCAAGGCCTTGGGACCGGCCCCAGCCCGGTCCTGCAACCGATTGCTGCTGGGGCCTTTGGCCTCTCGCGCGAGGGGCATGGCGGGGCAATTGTCTATAGAAGCCTCAGAAACATACATTTACCTTAACATTAAAAAAAAAAATCAGCATTTTTTTTCGCATGTCTTCCATTTTGTATTTAAAAAATGTCCTCCATTTGAAAATTTTGTCCTACATTTGTCCCGGTTTATTTAATTATTTGTTTTTTTTTTAATTATTTAATTATTTATTTTTTGGCTTCGGCCCCCCAGTTGTCTGAGGGACAGCAACCCGGCCCCCGGATCAAAAGGGTTGCCTACCCCTGTATTATATGGTATGTCCTCCTGGTATCAACAGATTGGATTGGGAAAATACAACATAGGTTCCTTTAAAAAGGCATGTTACAGTCCACTTGTGCCGGCTCTATAGTGGTGGAGGGTTTTCCTGTGAAAGGGTAGCCCTAACTGTGTTTTCATCCACTGTTAATCAGTAAGCCTACTCTTAATAATTTTGCATTTAAGACTACAAAATATTGATGAAAATTACATTTTAGAGTACATTTGACTAATACTGTTTTAAAATTTACCCCTCTAAAAAGAATCCAAAATATCCAATTGGTGTATATATACATTGTCCCTTAGCGCAGAAGTAGTATTAAGTACATACCCAGAAAAACAATACTTTGAGTTACAAATCTGACCCACAACTTTACCAAATTAAATGCATTTAAAATGAAAACGTCATGTACTTAGGTAATATGGATTTTTTGCCAAAGTAACTTAGATAAACACTAAATGCAGTCTGTGGTGAATAGGTTGTCATACATACAGCATTTTATATTTCACACTCTTCCTAAATGAGATTGCCTCAACCACATTTTATTTAATTATTGCAGAATTTTACAAAGTCTTCTTCTATGTCAGCTTCTACAGTGCTTTTGTGCATAGCACAAAATTGTCCACATGCCCATTAATAATGTACAACAATATTTATACCATTACTTATCCTAGAGTAAAAGTAATATGCAGTTGAACAGCAGAAATCTCCTTGGTGCATTCCCACTGGGTGTCTGTACCAGCTTGAATTGTAACACTTTAAAATGACTGAAAGTGGTTTCCATTTCAGAGTGCTTTAAAGGGGTGCATGCTTGCTTGAGTGGGTAAGAAATCTTAGAGGGACATATAGGCCTCCTTCTGAGAACTAGATAGCCCAAGCAGTTGGCAATTGCTCATGAACACTCTTGTCTTCATGACTGTAAAGCATGCTGATCCTCCAAGTGTCCCATTACCTAGAGAGCATTTCCCACTAAGTGATGTAAATTGTCTGGTGACATTTTGCAAAGATTGCAGCAGGTATGAAGTTCCAGTAATCCAACATCACCACCATTTGCAATGCTGTTAAGTGCCCTAGTGTGAAAGAATTGCCAGAACTCTCTCAACAATTTCTATTCTTGTTAATCCAACCAATCCATGAGCAACTGTTTGCCCAATACTTCCTCACATTTGTTTTAAATGATATTACTGTAACTCATGAGATGATAATAATGTACGTAATAATAGTATACCTTGTGCTGTAAACAGAGCTAAGGTATGCATTGCAGTACTGTGTTAGAAGCTGTTGAGATAACTGAATCAGTAGTCTTCAGTGTATTTTGCTGGATTGTGGTTCTGGTGCACATGCTGTTTTCCAGACCCCATGGTGTTTTCTTCCCCACCCCTTGGGCAAGCTGCAGCACTGGAAGGTATCTCCTATTGTGGCCATTTTGTTCACTCTTCTGAAAGCTCTTCTGGCTGGTAATTCTCTACAAATTATACCCCAGCTGTATTTTCTCTAAATGTCTTGAGTTGCCACAATTATGCAGTCAGTGGCATCATGAGAGTTGCAGACCATCTAGAAGGCAGCACTTTGGGGAAACCTGTTGCGTCCTGATACACCTATTCTATCATCTGAAGTGGTCAGAATTCCAAAAATTTATGAGAAACCCTATTTCCATGAAAAGTGGGTGAGGCTACCATTTTCTATATAAATACACTTCTATATGTCTTTGTTGACTGCCACTGGGGGGGGGGTGTATTCTATTTATGTCACCTAAAGGAGACCCATTGCGTATGGAGAGCAACTGTTTAAAACACACTACCTAAGTTTGCAAAAGGATCTTGTAGCACTTTTAGGACTGTGAAAGAAGTTGTAGCATAAGCTTTCGTTGACTTTGTCTACTTCCTCAGATGCAAGGAAGTAGACCAAGCCTACAAATGCTCAGGCTACATTTTTCGTACAATCCAGAAGCTGATAAAAGATCCCTTTGTGTACTGATATTTATGAATATAGAAGGATATTGTGTGTGTTTCTCAGCATTCTGCCACCACCACCACAAACTTAGGTGGTAGAATTCCGACCTATAGCCATATTAGTCTGGGATATCAGTATGCAACAGGATTTTGAAACTGTGTGAAAATGTTGTAGCCTAATCTTTCATAGATTTGGTCAACTTCCTTTCATAATTTAACAATTCCAGATAATTGTTTGTTTCATGAAGCATTGAAATCATGACAGCTAGCACAATGTAGCAACTAGGCATAATGTTGTGTATAGAAGGTGCCTCAACTGACCTGCTTTGCAGGATTGCTGTAAGGAGGTTGTTTGGGGGTAAAAGGAATTTATGTTCACACTAAGGTAATATGGATGTGCTTAATGTTAAAACAAAAGCAATGTATTTCTGATACATCATTTGACAGTTCAGGATAAAAGCCGCAAAATTTCCACTGCCTATGAAGTTTGGGGTACAGAGTGAGTCTGCCACTGCTAATTTGTTTCTCACTTGTTGTTAAACAATACTCCTTGATACCCATTTCTGGAGAGTACCAATGAAAGCATTCCAGCAGCTAATTACTATCTATCTTATGTTTCCTGTATAAAGGCTAACTACATGTAAATATAGTTTTGATGTATTATGGTCTGGGGTTCAGGGTTTGTTTTCCTTCCTATTTCCACAATGAGTACATAGACACATTACATTATCTTACTACTTTGTTTTCTATTTGCCACAAGTACAATTCAGGTACTGTGCAATGGCAGGGGCAATAAAGAATTGACAAAGCACATTTTCTTTTAATGTACAGATATTAGCCTCGCAAAACAGAAAAGTACTGTAAATAAATGGGGATATAAAAACTAAAAAGGAGGGATTGTCCTGGTACTTCTGTCTAACCTTTGAGTCACTATATACTTTAAACTTAGGATATTTTTTCCAATCAGGTCTCAAATTCTTACCTTTTACAGGGGAAATATCATGCTTTTGTACAATGTATGCATTTGTTTCTGTATGTATTTATAGATGGCTTATTGGTAGCTCTGCACTCAACATATACATCTCAGAATAAATAGATGCCTGTCTGGTTTGATTGGTGCACCTCTGTGCACTGATTGAATATCTATAGGCACAAGAGTGTGGCCCCACAACACACATGTCAACAGACAGGTCCTTCTACACAAAGAAACTCAAGGTGCCTCCCAGAGCTTTTGCGTATCACAGAAATCCTTAGGCAGGACTCCTTTTTATTTTGAAACAAATCAGAGGATTGCTATGAAAATTATGGTTCTTGCTATAAAAATATGCAGGTGTCCTGATTCAGAAGTAATGTTGTTCATGGAGGAACTGTGTGAGAGAGATTATGCAGCACTTTAAAAAAAAAGTTGAACAAAAGCGCAGTATGTATGCAAGATCCCCTATAAGGTTTTGAGTTGCAGGCACTAAATATAATTCTTGATCGTAGAATCATTGCTTAAGCTTCACTCCTGTTGTTTCATTTTTTACTTGGGATTTTGCCTAATAAAGGCCCTGCAGTCCATTGTGGGCTACATTGCCTATTCATACTTAAAGGTTCCAATTCAGCAAATCTGTTTAATCACATGCTTAATCCATCCTTCTTGAGAAAGGCACATCAATTATATTCAGTCTCAACACTGTGGTCTAAATGATGCAGCCTGCATTTAAATGCTGTGCAGAATTAGTATGGTTTTTGTGACTGAACATGATCCTAAAGAAATCTCACTGTATACAAGTCCAAAGGCATATCTGTTTCTTCTTGTTTGATATAAAATTATATAGCTTCAGTCAAGACTCTTGTCTCTCAGGCTTATGTGATTTTTAAGTTCCTCACTACATTTACTTTTTTATCATCCTAAAATTTGGGGGATAAAAACAAATTACACATTTGTAATAAATACTCCTTGGAAAAAAATCACTGAGCAATTTAAAGCATTGACCAAATAAAATATGTGTTTGTATTACTGTTTATGGCAAGTATTTTTCTATGATATGCCTTTAAAACTATTCCATAAATATTCAATCCATTTGTATTCAACATGAAAGTTTTGTCCCATTCTAACCAAGAGCTCACTAAATGAATTTTTTCTAAATGAGAATCTTTATCTTCTGTATTTTCAGCAGAACAAATTTTGTCTCTGATAATAAAATTTTGTACAGTAATGTATCATTGTCTTAATTTATGACAACACCATTAAGTTTGATTATATTTTAGTTCAGATAACTAATAGTTTCAAAAGGATGCCCTATATTTTCAAACACACACAACAAGGAGTCACTTTTGACATGGATTTTATGGAGCTTGCATGTAAAAAATTATGCAAATATGATTTATCAAGAATGTCATTAGATGCACAAAGGAACTTACAAATGTACGCCTCTTGTTGGGCAGTTTTATAAAATCATTCCAAACGAAAAGGTTTCCACAGCACTTGGCTGAATATTTGAATTCACTTAATTATTTAGTAAAACAATTTTAGCCCTATAAAGCCTGCTAAAATAGTAAGATACAGATCAAGAGGAGCATCAAGATATATGTATTCTACAAAAGTAAGTATTTTTCTGTTACACTATACAAAAACATGCTTGATCAAAAAAAGTCACCAGGAAAAAAAACCTCATAGTTTTTTGTGGGTTTGGGGGGCTGTGTGGCCATGTTCTGGAAGCGTTTATTCCTGATGTTTTGCCTACCTCCGTGGCTGGCATCTTCAGAGAATGGTGGCATGGTGGTCTTCCAGAACACAGCCATATAGCCCCCAAACCCCACAAAAAACTATGGATGCCGGCCATGAAAGCCTTCAACTTCACAGAAAAGACACCTCATGATTCTTAGGCCTGTTACAGACTGCCAAAATAAAGCTGCTTCGGGTCTCTTTGGAGGTATGCTATTTAAATGACGCATGGGTCCTAAGAGTCCGGAGGTCGCGCCAAAGCCACACTCCATTCCTAAACACTGGAGTGCAGCTTTGGTGCAGCTTCCAGATTCTTAGGATGCATGCATCATTTAAACAGCATACCTCCAAAGAGACCCGAAGCAGCTTTATTTTGGCAGTCTGTAACAGGCCTTAGTATGTTACCTAACAGGATCAAAATGAAGATCATATTAAGGCATTAAACCAAATGGTTCAGCTATTTGAAACGCGTTGGCTTTCCAGGTTTGGCTTAAGACTCTAGACTGCATGTTTATGATTTTTAAAAAAAAGAAAAACCAAACTTGTTTATACATCAGTCCCAAATATTTTTGTGAAAGTCAAGGACCAGAAAAATCACCTTTTTGGGGGTCCATTTTCTATGTGAACTAAATTTTTAAGATAAGTGAGGCAGTGGGGAGCGAGTGTGGTGCAGTGGTTTGAGCATTAGCCTACAGCCCTGAAGACTAGGATGTGAATCTTCACTCAGCCATGGAAATCTACTGGGTGATCATGGACAACTGACCTTCTAACAACCTCAGGAGAAGGAAAGACAAATCCCCCCACAGGACAAATCTTATCAAGATAACCCTGTGATAGGTTCACCTTAGGGTTACCATAAATTAGAAATTATTTGAAGACACACAACAAGAGGTGCCAGCACTCAGGATGTCTGTTTGAAAGCATATATGAAATCATCAGCAAAAATCTTAGTTAAATTTCTTAGCTAACAAAGGTCCAAATCTCACTGCAGAAATAATCCAGTTTGTTACTGCTTTAACTGCTCTGGCTGAATGCTGGTGAATTCTGGGAACTATAGTTTTGTGAGACATTTAACCTTTTCTGTCAAAAGGGCCACAATAAAACTACACTTTCCATGCTTACCTAGCACTGAGCCCGGGCAGTTAAAGCGGTCTCAAACTGGATTATTTCTGTATTTTTGGACCTAACACTGATTAGAAACAAGGCCTACATCTAATTGCTAGTCCCAACTAGTGTAGATATACTGAGATGGTTTACAATATATTTACCCTAGTTGGGATTAAAAATTGGATTTAGGATAATTGGGTAGTCTCAAAGAGCTATTATTTGTCCTCCATCATACAACACAAGTGTTTTTTGTGGGTTTTTTTGGCCTATGAGACCATGTTCTAGAAGAGTTTATTCCTGATGTTTCACCAGCCACTGTGGCTGGCATCTTCAGAGACTGCAGTCTGCAGGCATGGAACAGAATGGGGTATGCTGCTGGTTGAGAGGAACCAACAGTATATATACCCCATTTGCGTATGACGTGTGTGCACTGTAGCAATGAACAGCTAGTCCAGAATTCTGTTTGTGACATAAACCTCTGCTATGCACTGAAGGAACATTTAATTGTTGTAAAAGAAGGTGTACAGTACCTATTTGCAAAATGACACACAGAGAGAGCTTGATGGTGCTGGAGTATATCTCATGGACAATAGCAGCTTCTTGGCACCTTGTGTCTGCAATTGCACACCTGTTCACCAGTCATCTTTTGGACATCCAGGATATCCAGAAGGACAATTGCTGTTTCTTTGTTCTGACTATACAAAGCAAAACAAAACAAAAACAAACAGCTCCATTTATGTACCGCTTCATACCAAACTAGCAGTGTCTAAGCAGTTTACAACTGTAAGCTCCAGGGAGATAGTGCTTCCTGTCCTCTGTGCTTCAGCACTGGCAAACTCCCTTGAGATATTTACATTTTGTCAGAATTCAAAGAGGATATTGGTCCCTGCCTCCACATGCTCACTTAGCATATTACATTGTATTCATGTTCAATTGCCTGAACCAAAATCTGTCTCTGGAAGTGAGACTCAATTATTATATTTAAAAAATTAGTTTTAAGCAATTATGACCAGAATTCTAAATAGTTAAAAGACTCTGACAAGGGTGTTCCTTCTTAGAAAGTCTTTTTATGCCCATCCAGCCCTATTTGCCTTTTCA
The DNA here is from genome assembly GCF_019175285.1 of Sceloporus undulatus. Classification (NCBI taxonomy): domain Eukaryota; kingdom Metazoa; phylum Chordata; class Lepidosauria; order Squamata; family Phrynosomatidae; genus Sceloporus; species Sceloporus undulatus. Next base: position 55,162,955 of record NC_056526.1, on the reverse strand, counting down.
TCCTCTCGGTAGCTTCAATTTTTTGACACCACTGGGAAGATGATAAAGGGTGGATGGAGAAACACAGGTTTTTTTTGTGCCAGGTTGCTGTAATGTGTCTGCAGACAACAATGCAACAAAACACTGAAATAACGAGATTCCATTTTAATTGAACCTACTGTGGGCCTACGTACAACAGGCAAGGTAAGCAACAGGTGCCACCAATATCCCTTACTGAGTATTCATTAACAGTAAAACAGGGAGAAGAGCAGATAAGCTTTCCTCATCAGCTACTCCCAGCATTATTTAAAAACAAAACAAAACAAGATCAATATATTTGGTCACCAAACAAAAAGAAATCATAAGAAAAATGGAGTCTGGTAACAGAAAAAAAATCATCTCAATATATTTTGGAAGAAGTCATCAAGAAGTCTCTAGAAAATCCAAAATGCATTTGTTTACATGGGTTACATGACTTGATTATTTCATTTCACATGCACATATGGTTAGTTTTGAAGAAAATGTTTGCTGAAACAGCCATCCTCTGTGTGTGTGTGTGTGATGTAGGAAAACAGTCCCTAGTCTTTCCATGTTATTTCCATCTTTAATACCAAATAATGTTCACTGAGAGACACCTGTGCAGCCTAACTGAGAATATTAAATCAGCTTTCTAGAATATTGCCACTTTAAATGGTTTGTGAATCATAAGTGTCCATGATTAATTAAAATGATACTGAGATTATTTGTTTGTATGATCTGATACTATCTACACATGGTGAAAGATTTCTGCGATCTCAAGTTAAGGCTGAGGACCTTTTGCTATGTGAGATCAATTCACTGAATGGCATTTGGGACTGGCCTGTGAACATTCTGCATATATTCATCAGAATATGGCATTTCTTCATACTTTAAACTTTCAGATATGAAGTGGTTGTTATTCACCATCTATAACCTCATGACAAAACAAGTATACCTTGTTGTACATCTTTTTCTGTGTCTAGAATTTATATATCAGTCAGAAGAAATCCATCAGAAAACAGACACACAGAGAAACCATTTTGAGAAGACACATGTCAGCAACTATTAGCATCACAGAACATGACACCAATATCATTGCTGGTGAAGAACCATCTATCTTGATCTCTTAAAATTTCATGACAAGCAATTGCACCCAGCATCTCCTGAATTAAATCTCACCCTGAACCCAATCTTTTCTTTCTTTATTCATGCGCTTTCACTTTTCCTTTCCCAGTATTCTTTTCCTTCATCCTGGTCAGCACTTCATATTTGGTCAGCACCCACTCAGCTTGGCTATAAGCCCATTTCTGTCCCTCATCCCACTGCTGTCTCTCTTCTCTCCTTTCCCACTCATTTTCTCTTTTTTTCCTGTCACCCAATATTCATCCAGCCTTTGCATAATGTAAGTCTCTGCCCAATGCTTATCAAGTACCAGGAGTTTCTGATAGTCACTTTACATACTGTGCAAATTTGTTTGTTATTGAAATGTCAAGGTGGGTCATAATAATAATAATAATAAATTTTATTTATATACTGCCTTTCCAAAGGATCAAGGCAGTTTACAAAAATGCATAAACAATTAAATATACAATTACATAACCCATACACAACTAAAAATTCATCCTCTTACCTTAACTAAAATACCAACATCAAAATGCAGTTAAATTAATTGCATTATAATATATTAAAATATATTTTAATGCACTTAATTTAACTGTATTTTGATGTTGGTATTTTATTTAATGAGACGCACTCATTATTTCCCCCATCCTTTCAACATCAGTGCTTTATAGAAAAAATATTATATTCTTTTTAACTTTTTGCCTGGAATTCTCAGCCATATCTCATGTATAAAATGGGAACAATAATGCAGATGTAAAGCAGTACATGGTTCCAGTTTAACTGCCATGACTTCATGCTATGGATTCCTGGCATTTGTAATTTGGTCTCCTTACCCATGGAAAAGTAAATATAGGGTAGACTGCAACCTGAAAGACAAAGTGCCTCCATCACTTTACTCCCTCTCTTCTCTACTGCTCTTCACCCCCCCCCCCCCAAATCTTTCAAACACACACACACACGAACATACTAGGCAGCAAGAATTCTCATTCCTGATAAGATTTGTTCAGAGGGGGTTTCCCTTTGAGGCTGAGAGATTGTAACTTGCCCACAGTCACCCAGTGAATTTCCATGGTTGAACAGGGATTCAAGCCCTGGCCTCCAGAGTTATAGGCACGTTACAGACTGCCCCTTTGAGGCGGCCTGTAGGCGCTGCTTTCCCCGGTGTATCGGGGCCTCAGTTGCCAGACCGGCAGCCTTCGAGGCCCCGATCCACCGCTTTCCAGGCTGCGGGGAAGCGGCAAAAGGCCGCTTCCCTGCAGCCTGGAAAGGGGTGTCCTTGGGGCTTCAAGCCCCAAGGACACCCCGCGGCGGCAGGGAGGAGGAGAAAGGGGCCGCTTGGCCCCTTTCTCCCTTGCGTTGCTGGGCGCAGCCATCTAAAGGCTGCGCCCAGCGATGCAAACCAGGAAGGAGTTCCAAAACGGAGCTCCTTCTTGCTCCGTGGAAAGGGCGCACTAAGCACCCTGGCGCGGAGCGACGATGTCACGTCCGCGCCGCCCCGTATAGAGGTGGCGTGGTCATGACGTCGTCATGGCGGCCCCCATGTGGAAGGGGCACCGCCATTTTGTACAGACTCAGTCCGTACTAGGGTTAGGGGCGTCCGGAAGTGATGCCCCTTTTAAACCCTAGTACAGACTGAGTCTGTACTTAAAGGCCCATCTGTAACAGGCCCTAGTCAAATGCTGAAGCCACTACATCACACTGGTTCTCTTGTATATACATATACACATACAATAAATAAATATTTGGAGTCAAGAATAACTAAATCGGATTACACAAACTATAACACCTACATTGTAGCAATGGAAAGGGCAGCTCAGTTCTCAACAGCTCACCTTTGATCAACTGTAAGCCTACTATGGAGAAACGTTTAAGGTTTCCTGATCCTGAGAAAAGTATTTTTCTTTAGTAGATCTTTTAGTTACAAGGAGCCCTTTTACATCAAAAGAATCGTAATGTTTAAGGGGTGTAGATTTCCCAATTTTGAAGTGATAGGAGGGACAGGGGGTGCCGGGCCCATTTGTTCCCTGCCCGCTGAGACTTGGAAGATGGGGGGCACTGGGCCCATTCCCTTCCTGCCATGTGCCTTGGTGAGTGGCAGGGAGGTAGGGTTCACTCACCAGGTGTGAGCCAAGCACCCCTCGCACCCCCTAGTGAGCTACTAATGGGAGAAACACACTCACACACCTTCTCTCTCACTCACTATTATAGCTCAGTAATACTTTTTGTGTTAGCAATAGAATGAAGAGATAGATAGGCAGTCCCCAAATACTTCATTCCTGACACAGCAAATTAAAGAGGAGTATCAAGAGGACAAAGCTTAGATGCTCTAAAGGCACCAGATCCTGTTTGATCTTGGAAGTTAAGTAGGATCAGCTCTTGTTAGTACTTGGATGGGAGCCTGTCAATGAATACTAGGTGCTACTGTAGGTGACACTGAAGGCATGCTCTCACACATGACTATTAGCAAAACTTTATACCAGTGAAGGAGCCATAGGATTGATACACAGTTGCCAGAACACACAGCACACAAATTATTTCATTAACCCAGTTTGTGAGAATGAACTTTGGTTATTCAGAAATCCATGTTAAATTCAAATGTAACACTGCCATCTTAGAACCTTGTTTACCATTTTGATGACAGTGAATCCTGGGCTTAGAACTTCAAAGAAGATTGAGTGACTCTGTTCTAGCTGGGCAGATGGGTAGAGTGAAAAACTGTTCCAATAAACAGATGAGACCTAACACTACCATAAAGCACTGAACAGAAGCTTTGATTTTCCTAATTGTATTTAAATTATCTCATTAAAGAAAATCCAATATGCAACAGGCAGAATCATATCAGAAGACCTCTGCCTATGCAATGGATCTTCTGCTCCTCTCCCAGAACTTGCCCAGGCACTGAGCTGCCCAAATCCGTAGAGATACTTTGTTCTGTATACTCTGCCTTAGGGAGGGAGGGCAATCATAGTCTTTCTATTTTGTTAATCCTTTAAGAGCCCTGTTTAATTTATCTTCCAGGAAAAATATTTGCCTGAGCTCCTGGGAGCAGTTGCTAGTCACAGAAGACAATAATGAGCTAGATAACCCAATGGTCTGACTCAGTCTAAGGTGCTTTCTAAGGGTTATTCTGAATCCAAGCCTCGTCTCATGTTCGGTAACCCCAGTTCTGTGTTAGGTTGTGGACAGGCTTCTAATGACTGTGCAACAGTTCCTTATGCTGAAAAGAGGAAAACAGTGCATTGTGGCCAACAAAAAGGCACAAAATATATATCATACCAGCATTTGAAGCTCACTAATTTCTTTGGCAGACAAAGATGGGGGGAGAAACATGCAGAGGAAGAATGTGACCATATTAGAGTCACAGTTTGAGATCATGCTTGTGATGGTCTTGAGGAAAAGGTGATGCAGATAGAAAGGTTAGTCTATGCTCCCTCAGAGCTGTGAAGTGAAAGGGAGCAAAGGCAGTAAAACAAAGAAAAAGAATAATAATATTTCCTTCTTAATTGAGAGCAACAAAACACTTTTTTGAACTACATCTACCTTTTACTACACTGAATATAATTTGCCCAACAATCTTAAATTCCACATTTAACTCCAAAAAATACTCTCACCTTTTATTGATACATAAATTAAAATGCATCTGGCGAAGTGAATGGTGATGAGCTGTGAGTTGTGAGTGTTAGTGTATGGGAAGTCTAAAAGCATTTAAAAACCTTATTGTGTTATGCTGTTGTTGTTGTTACATAACAGTAAGATTTATAAATGGTTTTAGACTTCCTACACACTTACTAATTTGACTTATTCCTTATTAGGGTTATAAACCCATCACATGGGGGGGGGGGGAGAGAAACAGACTACTGCAAAGAAGCAAGAGATCTAGCAATGATAGTCTCATTTATAACACTTCTTGGTGCTATTTTAGTATCGACATGGAACTTGTGGAAGCCAGAAAGGAGGGAAGATGAAGGAAGTTGAATAGACAGTTTATTCTATAAATATTCACATTTCATATTTCTGTAGATAATTGACCAATCACCAGAACTTTTATGTGTCTTTGCCCACTATTGACTCTGAGGACCTGGTTGGGCATGCCTATTTTTTTTTATAAAGGTATAGTATTCTAAAAAGCTTGCTGTAAACAGCAGCAAAATTTATTCTGTGCATTTAAATATTTATTTATTTATTTAGCCAAAATAATTAATCTACAAAACCAAAATGAAACAGCTTTGTGCAAAGCACGCTGTTTTCTCTGCAAATATACCTGTACTTTATTGCATGTTCATAACTAAATTTGGGATAAATTTAGGCTCCAAAGACCAGCACCCATCATCCACCGGCCCCACCCTTCTGCTCCGCTTTAAGAACCTTCCAGGCAGAAGAGACTGTAAGGAGGCAAGAGAGAGGAAAGCACCTCTGTGTTGTTTTTTTAAAATCCTTAGTGTTTAATGTTTAATGGTGATTGTATTATAGATAAGGGATGGGGGTGGAATTTTAGTTGTATATATTATGAACTGTTTAGGTATTTTATTCATTTGCTTATGCCAACTGTTTATGTATTTTATGTAACTGTTTAAGTAATTTTGTTTAATGTTTAATGATGGTTGTATTTTAGTTAAGGGATGAGGGATGGAATTTTAGCTTCTATACATTATGTACTGTTTAGGTATTTTATTCATTTCCTTGTATAAATCTTTTATGCTTACTTGCTGTTCACCACTATGATCTTTGGAATAGTGGTATATAAATAAAACAAATTATTATTATTATTATTATTATTATTATTATTATGTGTTTTGTAATTTTGTAACTGTAAATTTGTAAACTGCTTTGATCTTTTTGGAAAGGCAGTATATAAATAAATTTATTATTATTATTATTATTATTATTATTATTAATTATCAAATCTCACAATAGTTGATTATCTTCTGATTGCCTTTTGTCTTTCATGCATATTGCCTAAATCCAGCTACTAGTCCCAACTACAGAATCAGTTGAACTATTTTGATGGAAACCTGGGAAGTCAACTTTTACATCAATTTCATGGTTTCTCTAAATATGAATAAAAGTGGATTGATATGTTTGCTAAAAGTAGACATTATATTTAGTAGTTTTAGAAGCTGATGTCTATGGTATAGTAAATTCTACTAGTAATTAGTTCTGTGAAAAAATTCCTGGAAGATACATCATGCTTGCAGATATCAAAAGGGCCATGGCAGCTCATCACATTCCCCAATTTTAATGCCTTTTATTCCTTGATATAAATCAGAGAGAAAAAGTAGGGGATGTGTTGAAGTCCAGCTCCTATCCTCTCTAACCACTGGCTATGACAGCTACAGCTAATAGAACACCATCCAGAGGGATGCAAGTTATTCTCTCCTGTCTTGAGAGAGAAGTGTTCCATTCTAAAATATGGCAGTTTACAACCATAGTTCACAGTAGTTGTCTGCCATGACAAATTTGCTAAGCAGTTCAAGGAGAAAATCACCCTTATTCACGCAGAGTCTGGAGAAGTGTACCATCTGGTAAAGTTTTATGGAACCATCTGTAGCTGCCAACGCCTGATGATATGGACAAGATGCTGGATTGAGTTTGTCCTTTCTTGGTGTCACACCAGCGGGACCCATACGCTATCTGAGGAAGTGGGAGAAGAACTTTTCTGATGTGGTAGTGTGGTTGCAAACCTGCATAGCTCAGTATAGCTTGTTAGGAGAAAGCAAAATTGGAGAAGTGTAGCTAGATATGAAATCATCACATCATTGCTGAGATCTGACTGGCGACTAAAATGGTGAAAGGTCTGGAAACCATGCCCTATGAGGAATGACTTAGGGAGCTGGGGATGTTTAGCCTGGAGAAGAGAAGGTTAAGAGGTGATATGATAGCCCTGTTTAAATATCTGAAGGGATGTCATATTGATGAGGGAGCAAGCTTGTTTTCTGCTGCTCCAGAGACTAGGACCCAGAACAATGGATGCAAGCTCCAAGAAAAGAGATTCCACCTCAACATTAGGAGGAACTTCCTGACAGTAATGGCTGTTTGACAGTGGAACAAACTCCCTTGGCCTGTAGTGGAGTCTCCTTCCTTGGAGGTCTTCAAACAGAGGCTGGATGGTCATCTGTCAGGGATGCTTTGATTGTGATTTCCTGCATGGCAGGGGGTTGGACTGGATGGCCCTTGTGGTCTCTTCCAACTCTACGATTCTATGGTTCTATGATTCTAGGTCTCAATTGTGCTGTAATTACTGTATTTTTCATTTGGTAACAAGGACATAATCAGACACTTCTCTGTTCCTTCCTGTTATCCATGAGGCACAGAATAACTGTTCAAGGGAGTTTCAGAGGTTGTACAGTAAGTGTGAGAAGAAGATGCTTTGGGTGTTGTGCAGGCAGGAAGGGAATAACAATCACTGCACTACCCCCAAAGGATACATGTGGCCATAGGGGAAACTTATGCATGTCTATGCTTCAATAGGATGCCAGCCTCTGTCGTTGGACTATCCTACCCTTGGAAGACTGATTGGCAATCAGTTCCATTGCTGAGCTGCTTTTACTGTCAAATTCCTTCTATTGTTCAGTCTAAATTCACTCTCTTCTAGCATCAAATGATTAGAGCGGGTTCGATCCTCTGGGGCAGCAGAGAATAGATCTGCCTCTTTTTCCTCTGTGAGAAATAGTCCCTCACATTTTGGGTTTTCTTTATTCTTGTGGTGCTTTTTCTTGGAAGGTTTTTGGGAAACATTTCTTATATTGTAATACACAGTGGTTCCATCAGCTACAGAGTGGCCACGCCTAATAGAGTATATACCTTCATCCAGCTGCCATAAAAATATGAAGATGTCTGAACCACTTATTTTAATGTAACTTTTGAAATCTGTCCTGAAAGCTAAGCAAATTAAGGATGCTCAGCTATACCAGAATACTTTCCTAAATCAATGCTTTTAGTAGCACAAAGGCACAGCAGCAACCATATATGCAACAGTTACATCAGTGGTAACAAGAAGATGGTGTCTGTAACAAAACACTTTCTTTTGCAATGTTACTTTCTTTAAGTAGAGTGTTGCAATTTAAATTACCTTTTCAAAGAAATCACTCATCTTCTACACATATTGTTGCCAGTGACCTGTTGTGAATGGTGAAGAAAGAGAAATGGGAGGCTAATAACATGCTATTAGAGGAGGCCTTGATTACAATATTTCATTTCATATTAGTGATAGGAATGTGTTAGCAATACAATTATTTGTTACATCTTTATTCCAACAAGGAGGAGACCAACCAGCATTAAAAAGGATAAGATAAAGACATTTTTAAAAAAGTGAAGGAATTCATCAGCAAATAAGCATGATTGTATTCAGAAAGAGCAATTTTTATTCACTGATTATCTGGGTTCAATTTGGTACAAAATGAAATAGAGGAAGAAAAAGAATACACTTGATTTTATCAGATTATGTAGTTTAGCCTTGCTTGGATTGCTTTATTTGTTATCATGCAGGGCTCCTCAGACTATATACAATGTGACAGATAGGATTATTAAAAAGCTGAGAGTACTTTTGTAATCTACAAAAATTGGGTTACATACAGTTAGGTTGGCTAGGGCTTTTCTCCCATTCTTATCACATCAGATATATCTAGACAATGCCTAGGTATACGAAGCCACTCTCAGAGCCTTTGTTGGCTGGAAAGCAGGATATAAATTCTCTAAATAAATTCTCTGTTACATATTGTGAAGATTATAAACCTTAAACTCATGGAACTTTTAGCATACAAGTGATGTCAGTGAGACTGTTACTGACTGAGGTATGCTGCCTAGCAGTCACTATTAAAAACGCTTCTACACAATAAAATACATCCTCCCCAAAAAAGACCCTTCCACACCACCAATTAATAATCAAATGCCTGTTTAAGTAAAAATGTTTTACCTTCTCACAATCATACATGCTTTCAAATGAATAAAGTTAGACCCATCCCATAACCATGAGTGTACCTATCAAAAAGCTGAAACTCACAGTTAGCTAGCATATAGGCCATGGTCCAACAGTGTATCTGTATACAATGGATTCCATTGCTTCTGCTAAAATTAACAATGCCTCCTCCTTCCTGCAGTCAACCACCACAAAGTCTAGAAATCAACACCTTTTGAGCAGACTCCTGGTTGCAGTACGAGAAGGAAAACTAACCAAGAATTGGACATCAGAGAAATTGAGGGTGTAAAAGAAATACTTCAGGTGGCCGAGAATTCAGAGGAGTCCATCAGGACCAAGTATACAGAAGAATGCCTGCTGATATCCCATTTCATCACATACTTTCTCTTGGAGGTGACCTTATAGATATGAAAAATGTGAGCATGCTGTTATTCTGAGATAAATGTATCTCTCCCCCTACTTGCTTCTCATTGGGTTCTATTTGTTCCCCACAGTTTAATTCAGTTATATTGAAGTTTTAGGTCAAATCCACACTGCAGAAAGAATCCAGATTAGCACCACTTCAACTGCCCTGACTCAGTGTTAGGGAATCGTGGGAATTGTTGTTTATTGTGGCACTGGAGCTCTCTGACAGAGAAGGCTAAATGTTTCACAAAACAACAGTTCTCAGAATTCCCTAGCATTGATCCAGGGCACTTAAAGTGCTCTCAGACTGGATTACGTCTGTAGTGTAGATTGGACTTTAGTCTCTTTAGGTGATCACAGATCACTTGAATACAAGATAAAAATCTCCTACATCTGGATTGGAAGATAACCCAATCTTGGGAAAATTTATGCCTGAGTCTCCATTCTCATCCCAGATAATATTTTTGCTTGACTGACTAGAATATATCCATCACATTATCAGTAAAAAGTAAAGGTATTCCCCACTGACAAGGTTGTCAAGTCATGTCTGACCATAGAGGGCGGTGCTCATCTCTGTTACTAAGCCAAAAAGCCAGCTTATCTCCGTTACTAAGCCAAAAAGTCAGAGACTACTCTGTGATCATGCGGCTAGCATGACTGCACAGAATACTGTTTACCTTCCCACCAAAGTGGTACACATCTATCTACTTGCATTTGCATGCTTTTGAACTGCAAAGTTGGCAGAAGCTGGGACTAGAGATGGGAGCTCATCTCGTCACATGGCACCTGGGCCTCTAACTGCCAACCTGCTGATCTTGCAATCAATAGAGTCAGTGTCTGAACCACTTGAGCCACCATGTCCTTTCATCAGTACCATTTCATTTTTATTCCATCTCTTCACAAGGGAACTCAAAGTGCAGCAGACACACAACAACATCCCTCACTTGTAATAGTGGAAGTGATTATAACATGGAAACCTATGAAGCATCTTAAACTGAGTTAGGGCGCTGGCCTATCTAGTCAAGTACTGTCAACCCCATTCTAATTTTCTTCAAGGCTTTTCTTTGCCTGTTACCCTTTTAAGTTATAGTCATAATCAGTATTTGTATACAGGAAGCCCCTGACTTTCGATGTCCCACTATTTGGCAACTTGTTCTTTCAGTGCTTGCAACTTTAGGACAAATTCCATTGATCTGACAAGGAGTCTCGGCTCTTGTTAGTTCTTCCTGCCTGTACAGGCTTGTTTGGGACTGGCCATACATATGTTACTGCTTACAAAGTGATCTGAGAAGGAGAGAAAGGCACCAAGCCAGCTGAGAGACTTTGCAAGCAGTGCGTGTGCAGAGGAACATAGGCCCTGAACAGACAGGCCAAAATAAAGCTGCTTCAGGTCACTTTGGAGGTATGCTTTTTAAATGCTGCAAGCGTCCTAAGAAGCTGGAAGCCGCTCCAAAGCCACGCTCCAGTCTTAAGAACTGGATCACAGCTTTGGTGCAGCTTCTGGCCTCTTAAGATGTGTGTGTCATTTGAACAGCATACCTTCAAAGTGACACGAAGCAGCTTTATTTTGGTCTCTCTGTTCGGGCCCATAGACACAGGGAGGGGAGTCCCAAGCAAGCTACCTCAATTCCCTCATGTTCTCTACATGGGTTCTCCTTTTTGACCAATTGTGGTTTCTGACAGTATTGCAGCCCTTAATATCTTGTATAAGGGGAGGCGGCCTGTATCACATTTCCCACAATGGACTTTATCGTACTGGCCCTGAAATGGGCCCAGTGCATTCTAAACATGCACGTGGGTGGGTGCACACGGAATGGGATGGGGCCAAGAACCCCATTTTACTGCACAGTGGAATGCTGCCTTTGCTGCCGGGCGTTCCAATTGCATCCCTGTTCTGTCCCAGAGGGTGCCATTTCTGAGAACGCTTAGAAACAGTTCTCAGAAATGGTGCCCTCTGGGACAGAATGGGGTTGCAATTGGAATGCCCGGCGGCAAAGGTGGCGTTCCACTGTGCAGTAAAATGGGGTTCTTGGCCCCATCCCATTTTGTGCACGCCCACGTTTAAAACACACTGGGGCCATTTCAGGGCCAGTATGATAAAGTCCAATATGTTGAGTTCAAAGGTATTCATAGACACAAAGAGAGAAAGACACACAAAATAAAATAATCATAATTATATTACAACATCACAGCGCTATATAAATAAAGTTTAATAATAGTAATAATAATAATCACATTAGCCACTTTCTTTGAAAAACCTATCAAAAGTTTAAATGAGAGTAAGACACAGATGTAGATTTGTTTGTAATTTCCAGTGTCAGTAATACTAGCATTATATTTATGTTATATATACACCATATACTTCATATTTAGAGAACTGAACACCAAGATCCCTTGCCCACAGCAAACTCACAGAAATAAAAGAAAAGATGAAAGAACCAAAGGAAAATGGTTTTTCCTTCACATAAAGAAAGGATTAAACACAGTGGTGGGTAAAAGTTGGATACATGGGTCCCAGCTGTTGCAGCCCTCAGCCCCTTCAAATTCTGGAGGTACATCTCATGGCTATGGTGTCAAAGGTGTCAGAACAACATCTGCCCATTCACCAGAAGTAGCAGCAGACTCTTTCTGAAATCTCCTAGGGCAAGACATCAGCAGGGATAGCAAAAAGAAAATCTCTTCCTGCTGTGGAGATGCTAGTGGAGGCTAAAGGGGTTGAACCTGGGAAGTTTTTCTCACAATGCCTGGGTTCCACCAGTATGCCATGGCCTTTCCTTTCAGTTGTAGAGTCATACCATCTACCTCTTGAAATTGGACAAAAATGAAATTGCCATAAAACATCTGGTATAAAAGAAGTGCCTTGGAATACAGGCATCTGCTCATAACATGTAGATAGGACTACAGCTTCAACGCTTATTGGCAAATACTTGCTCTATCAAATATATAGTTGTGTTAGTTTGTAGAATCAATGTGTAGAGAGATCTTGTAGCACCTTTGAGACTAACTGTAAGAAAGAAGTTGGCAGCATGAGCTTTTGTAGACTAAAGTCTATTTCCACAGAACCATCTGAGGAAATAGACTTCAGTCTATGAAAGTTCATGCTGCCAACTTCTTTCTTACAGTTAGTCTCAAAGGTGCTACAAGATCTCTCTACATACTTGTCATATCAGTTAGTTTTAGGATGTTGTCATGTGTTTAATGTCAGCTCCGGGGTTTTTACTTTGGCTTTGTGTTTCTGACTGGAGCTTGAAAGCTGCACTTTATATCCAGACTGCTTGTAGCATATTAAAATAAATGAGCTGCTAAGAAAATCTCCTACTTGAACTAAGCCTAGTTCTCACCATCCAGAAACTGGAAAATGGGTGATTCTAGCATCTTTCAATTTACCCTTCAGTATATCTCCTAATCTAATAGGACAAGTCTGAACATATTTAGACCAGTCAATCTGTTAAAAACATGGAGCAAAATAAATTGGATAAAGTATTCTGGCAGCTTTTAGTTATTTAAGAGGAGTTATGGCTTGTTTGTTTGTTTTTAGTATTGTGTGTTTTTCCTCTGAGATAGTATTCCATTGGTCCTGTACCAAAGTTTCCTATTACTCTTTTATTTTTGCAGATAATTTTCAATACATTTTCTTCTGAGGTTTTCCTTTGTTTTCATGCCTCTGCTGTTTTACATTGTTGCTTGTCTATTGATTTACTGTATTAATATTTTTTTTCGTATAATATATTGAGGTTTGCCTTTATTGGGCAGTGGGAATTCTGGCTAGATATGGGGCATATAATATAATGTATGCTAGAAACCTTTTAGTCCCATTGAATCAGTTGTTGAATGGTGAGCCAACATCTAGGTAAATCCAAACTGTTCAATGGATCTACACAGATGGGACTAACATTAGGATTTAGACCATAGTATATAATGATACAATATATAATAACAAAATAATATAATATATAACAATGGAACACAATAAAAATTTTGAAAACATCATGAACAAAATCCTCTGGTTATATATTTATCATTAATTGATAAGTCACTGCATCTTACACTGATTTCTGGAGTTTGAACACTTCTACTGATTTCTGGGTTTTGAACACACAGTCAAGTTTGCCTCTACATCACTCACATTCCTGCATGAGTAGTTCTGCCTATATGAGCCCTTTGTGATATACTTCATTGTTGGCAAAGAGCTAGATTCATGGGAGGACAGGGTTCACCAACTAGTAGGTATAAGAGCCAGACTGGAAGATCCTCTAAATGATTCTATTCTTTTGCAAGTATAAGGGGTTGAGTACACCATTATTTAAATACCTTGGTTAATTTTCTAAACCAAAATGCTCAAAATTGGCCGTAATAAAGCAAACAGAAAAGACAGTAGAAGTTGTGGTATTAATCTCATATGTTTAGTTATCATATGCAAAGTATTTCACTTCTATTCAGCTGCTGTGTGCACTAATAGGATGCAAAATGTGGCTATGGATTTTAAGCCACAAAGTAATTTGTTTAGTCTATAAGAGGAGAATAGTTTAGTGCTTCCTTCCTTCATACATTATCCTCACAGCTTCTGCTGGCCATATATAAATTGAAGAGAGAAGAGAAAACCAGTTAATTGTACTGCTTTTACAAATGCAAGAGAAATTGTGTGGGATGGGGAGGGCAGGAAGGGAGATTAAAAAGAAATAGCAAAACATCATTTGAGTTTCTTCCAGATTTTGCATTCACTATTTAACCACACTCAGTTTCAGCCTTTTCCTGATTTAAATATGGAAAGAACAACATCTTCTACTTTTGGATATCACAACAATGCACAACCAATGATTTGGGGGGGGGGGAGCAGAGGTGTTATTAATAGACACTCTAAGGTGTCTTCTATAAGAAAAGACACAGAAAAATGTGTTAAGATATAGCTACTATAATTCCAAAGGCTAGCATGTACATTACAAGGCACTATAAAACCGAATCTGAGAACATGCAGAAATTGTAAAGACTGCATGAAGAACAAGCATATTAAGAACTAATAATATTGGTTAATAAAAAAAGGTTGATGACTAGGACTAGAGTCTCTGTCTACAGAAGCATTCATTAAAGAAACAATAACTATATAAAAGACTAGTGTGATCAGCTGCTGAACTAACAAAAAAAAATATCTTGTATGTAAGTATGCAAAATCAAGGCAACATCAGATCCTGCGGCACAGTGAGGTGATGTAAGTTATTTTAGTATCATAATAAGGGAAGGTATTGCTGCTGCTGCATCAAGCATCACCATCACTAAATATAGCACAGTGGCATCATTGGTGAAGCACATGTGGCATAGAACTGCATCCAGAAGCACATCTTTAGGAGCACCTCAGGCATAATTTTCCCATGAAAGATTAGACTGGCATTTTAGATCTGTATGCAGAGAGCTAATGAAATGTACTTCTGTCCTACGTCTCCATTTTTATATTGCCATCCAGTCAGATAGTAATAAACTTGGAGTGATTTGGCTAAAGATTAGTAGTAATAAGGGAAAGGAAAGGAGAGTTCACATGCAGACCTAGTGCCCAGGCTAGACTAATATTAGAGGTTTGCATGTTGGGATATGTTCCAAGAGAACCAAAACAAATTGATTTTGGGAGCTTCCTGAGGAAGAACCAGTTTAGAAACTGCAATAAGATTGGGCTGGTGCCTTGGGGAACCAGCACTGCCTATCTCTCAGTCTGCTTTTTTTCCCACCTGTTCAGCCTGGATATCTCTGTAAAGACAGCAACATAGACATACATAGGATTATGCGGTAGCTGTGAGGCAGAAACACTAGCTTAACTAAACATGTGCCTTCATTGTTAGTTATAAGTGCTATAGCTATTAAGAAGACAATGCAGCTCTGGAGTACTGAGATGTGAAAAATTCCTCCTGTGAATCTTGCTTGGAGTTGTTCTCTCATAAAAATCAGACATGAAAATCCTCTAAAATCTGAAAGTCTCCAGCTAATTTCTTCTTGTTCTTTTGGATGGCATTAAAATGACCATTTACCATTTTAAACAACAAAGAAACAATGGGGAACTCTTCCAAATCACTTGAATTTGCTTTAAAGTAAAGAGCTGGGTTTTCTTTCCAACAATGGGACTGCTAGTAAAATCCCTTTACGGCTGCAAGTATAGACTGATGTTTGCTTTAAAGGAATTGCCTTTGGAGAGTAGGAAAAAGTTCTGTTTTCCCCCTCCCTAATACATAAACTGTTGTTGGCATGTTTTCCTTTTGCTGCAGGGCTCATCTTCTATTTGTCTAGTTTTTCACATGTTTAAAAATACAGTACAAAGCCAAAATGCTATGTCTTTGGGGAGGGGAGAAGGAAGTTGTTTTGGAAATGTGAAGAGGAACCAAGCAAAGTCATTTTAATTGTCTTTGGAATTCTTATACATCATTTAGCTGAATAGGACTTTCCAAATTTGCTTCACATTTCACCTTCTATATAATTCAGTGACATCTCTATGTAGCACTTATAAAAAGACAAGAGCTGGGAAATTTAGTAGAAAAGAGTCATCCTTAATTGTTATTGAGACAGCTGTTGAGTTCTCTAACACTTATTTAGTGAACTCAATAGCTGTCTCAATTTCAGCTGCTGGTGAAACGTCAGGAATAAACTCTTCCAGAACATGGCCATATAGCCCAAAAAACCCACAAAAAACTATGGATGCTGGCTGTGAAAGCCTTCAACTTCACATTGGACATCTCTATGGGGAGAAACTGTTTTAAGACACCTAGAGACTGGAAAAACTCAGGAGCAGGAGAGCACATCTATTCTGCTCTCTAACCTTTCTGCTGCACTGTAGAGACATAGATGCCATACCATACTTTCTCACAGCAGAAAGGACCTTAAAATCCCCACAGGCCAACCGTTTCTACAACCGAATGGAACATGCACTGTTATGGGAAAGAATTAATTGCTAATTAGCTTACTTGCTGTTCACCACTATGATCTTTGGAATAGCTGTATATAAATAAAACAAATTATTATTATTAATAATAAACATCACTGTAAAGAACTGGCCAACATAGACAAGGAACTGCTATCACTCCACATCAGCATCAGTCAAAAGATGAACACCCAAGACTGGGACAAAATTAACAGCTTCTCCTAAAGAAAAAATGGAAAAAGATATGGTGGGCCACACCAAAGGACAGAAAGAAAAATTCAACAAATGCCACAAGCATCAGCTAAAATCCTCACTGGACACATGATGAACCATCATCAATCCGACAGAGTGGTAACCTTCTAAAGAAGAAACATCCATCCTGGCCAAAAGAGGCAACTTCGCAGTTACCACCACCAGAATCCCAGTTGAAGACATCATTGTCCAGGTTGAATCCATCATCCACCATCTCCCAGAGGAGGAAGCAGAAGAGATAGGAGGAGAAACAGTAAGGATCCTGCACAAGGCAAAAACACCTCCCAGCAACATAACCAAAAAAGGAGGAAGCTTAGTAGAAGAAAATAAAGTGATTGTGACAATGTGGATGACACTTTTGCCATTTTGAGCCATGGAGACGAAGATCTGACAGTGTTTCTGAACCATCTGAGCAACATCAACCTGAACTTCAAATTCACAATGGAAAAAGAAAAGGAAAGAACATTGCCATTCTTGGATGTCCTGGTCATCCACAAACCAACCCAAAATTTGGCCCACACAGTATACCAAAAACCTACATACATGGACAGATACCTACACAAGAACTCCACCATCACCCAGAAAAAAAATAGCACAGTCAAAACATTGGTAGACCAGACAAAAAAGATCTTTGACCCCACTTCCTGGAAGATGAACTGAAGCACCTAGACTGGGCTCTACAGGCTAATGGTTACTCCAGCTCATTCATCAGAAGTGCTGCCAGACCCAGAGGAGTAGAACCCATGGTAATTTTGCACTTTTTATGAATGGCAAGCTTTCTCATACTTTAGAAATTCACATTGGTTTAAAAGCAGCATGCCATGCTATATGTAGAATGGGGGAGTGAAGCTACCATCTGAACAACACAGCTTGAGAGTGCATCTTGAGTATATCCAACTAATCACCATTATCAACTCTACTTTTAGGCAGAGTGAGTTATGTGCCTTAGGCAGCAGATTTTAAGTGTTATGAAAACGGCAAATTATGTCATGTGTTGCTATTATACTTTTGCTGCATGGTGTGGGATCATACGGCTTGGATCCATAACTCCCTGTACAAGCATCCCAGAGTATTGAGATCATCTGGAGAGGCCTTTCTCTCTGTCCTGCCAACTTCTCAGGCATGTTTGGGGGGAACAAGAGAGAGGGCCTTCTCTGTGGCTGCTCCCAAGCTTTGGAACTCCCTCCCTAGAGAGGCCAGGATTGTACCAGTCTTACTATCCTTACAACATCAGGTAAAGATGTTCCTGTACAGTCAGGTCTTTTAAGCTGAGAAGGACTGGATTCTTAATGCTGAGCTATACATATTTTATTGGTTTGTATTTTAAAATGTTATGTTTTAATTTATAACTGTTTTAATTCTTAAAATTGTTTAATTGTTTTTTTTAAATTTTATATTTATATATTTTAATATTGTTGTACTATTTTCAAATTGTATTGTTTTATACTTGTTGTTTGCCGCCTTGAGTCCCTGTTTCGGGAGAAAAGTGGGATATAATAATAATAATAATAATAATACAGTAATAAAATACTTTTGTTCAGGCTTGCTTAAAGTGGCTCTGGGAACTAGGCAGTTTGATTTGAATAAATGGGGGAACCTGTGTTCTTCTGCTTCAGACTTCCCCTGCAAACCATATTTCCTGAGATAGGTTTAAATATTTTTCTAGTTTCCATAATCTAATTTGCACACAGCTTTAAGAAGCAGTGTCAGTACATGCTAAATTGTTGTGCAATGGAGTGATCCACCATAACACAAATGCATCTTGTTGCCATCATTTTATGCTGTACAAATGGTGTCAGGTTCTTAGCCATTCAGTACATCAAATCTGCTAATAATATGTTTAGGATTATTACACAACCTAAAGGACACCATGTAATAAATATTCTGAGTTCTTATATTGTACTTAAAGTTTACTAGTTAATCTCAAGAAACACTGTGTGTACATCAAAGGCAAACTCCATCTTGTCCTAACCTCCCCTCACTGGGATCATACCATGAAAAAAAGAATTAGGCAATCTAATTTTACAGCACTATCTGAGGGTGGCTATTGTCAAAAAGGATGGCTTTGGCTAAGTAATTATTGATAAGAAAATATTAAATGTGCCTTTTAATTTTAATTTATAGCATTCTTTATCTTTTTTATGTGACTAGCTGCCTGCTAAAAAATTGGTGAGTGGATCTTGATTTTTTACTTCTAGCACTCTGAACAAATTGGAATGGTGCTGCAAAGTTTTACCACATTAGTAATTGAAAACACTTTTGGCACCTCAAAAATGAGATTTTGATGTGTAGATAAATCTAGCGACACATTACCATGCTGCCCTTATGAGAGTGGGCAAACTCTTCCCGCCTTGCTGTAGATTGCATAACAGAGTCATTAAATGCAGATTATCTTTCAAAGGAGAAGCAGAGATTAATGAATCAAACCAAAATGATGAATTAAATGAGCCCAATCGGACACACTTTCAAAATTAGCTTGCAAAGAGGGTTATGGTAACAAGAGTTTCAAAGCTAGCTTACCCAAACACAGTTTAGACAAGTGCAACAATGCATAGAAGCACACATTACCTTATCCATCTACTTTTATTAGATTATGCTTGTGAGTTTTATAGTCCAGCACAGACTATAGAAGTAAAACATAGATTCTGTTTTGCAGAGTCATAAATTGCTAAGAGATGGCTGACAAAAGCCAACTTGGGGTTTACTGCATGGGAATATAGAGTGTCATTGCTCGGTATGTGTTATTTTCTTTCAAGTCACCTGTCAACTTTTGGTGACCCCATGAATTTCACAGGGTTTTCTTAGGCAAAGAATTATGGGGTGGTTTTGCCAGTTCCTTTCTCTGAAATATAGTCTACAGCACCTGGCATTCATTGGCAGTCTCCCATCTAAGTATTAACAAGGGCTGACCCTACTTAACTTCTGAGATCGGACAGGATCTAGTGCCTCTAAGGTATTTAGGTTGTAAGAGTGCTTTGATAAACTGCCTTTAGTCCCTGAGAAACAGGGATGATGATGATAGGACTATGGCAGTTCAGCATCTTATCATTTGTTCCCTTTTGTATTGCATACTTGTATGTGGGATCCTCTGTCCTGATGAATCCAATTGCTGGAGTGTAATGGAGTGGAAATTGATGCTGTGTTTGTACCTGTGTTTGTCCAAAGGAAGTCATAAGGTTTTTTTCAGCTGCTGCTGACACAGATGCCTGGATCCTATTGATAAATCTGATGTGAATAATCCCATTGGATCAATGACATTTACTGATGTATTGACTCACTGTGAAACAATTTATTCAGTGGGTGTACCATATTTGGAACTAGGATTCAGGTCTATACAATTTTTCTTGGAATGTGAAGGTTTATTAACTGATGGAAAAATTAGGTGATGCTAAGATGAATAGGGTTCTGGAGGAAAGAAATCAAAGATTGAGTGCTACAAAATATTGCAATAAGGTGTTGAAAATGACTGTTCAGTCTCTTGGTCAACTCTGCTGATGTTCAATATAATATTTGAATTGGTGTAAAGGTGGGAAGGTGGGAAATTTGGTGGAATTGATTAAACAAGATATAGAAGATGGGTAGTGCTACTGATGATATTTAGAAGGAGAAAATTACCCACAACACATGTAAAAGGATTTTTACATGCAACAGAATCATTTTAGGTTACTCACAGGGAAGGTGTTGTGTTCTTAGAATTGAAAGATAACTCAAAAGCAAGTGGTAAGGAAAGAGATCCTGACTGATGGATTTGCTCTTCTTGCTGGACTATCCCAGTACTGTGGTATCATTACCCAGAGTCTTCTCTGAAACTATCAATAATGCTCAAGCAGGGTATAAGAACACTATTTTTAAGTGCATATCCTTGAAAATAGTTTGTATGGCTTGTATTCAAATGTAAGAAAGTGATCAAAACCTGTATACTTTTAAATTAGTGTCATTCCCAATTTCTAAGGTTAGAAAGGCCAATATAAATTTATGGGTTTTAAAAAAAACATTTTTCACATACTGGCACTAGATTCCATTGAGGGCATTTGGAACCTGCTTCCAAATAGACTTATTGAGGATTCAAAGTGTAGTTTTGACATGGGTTTCAGGAACAGCATGAAAACCTTTAATATTAATAGATATTATACCATGCATTTGATGAATTTACCTTGCCAGAGAGAGAGAAAAATGTGTTGCTCTCCAGATACTCTCGGACTACAGATCCCATCCTCCCTCATCATTGGTCATGCTGACTAGGGCTGATGGAAGTTGCCCTCTAGAAGGACAATCCGTATTGTACAGATTGGTTCTTCAGAAGTGCAAGATGGCCTATGATGGGAATTGTAATCTATTTCCTATAGAGGACACCAGGTTGGGAAGGTTGGTATACATATTTATTCATGGGTAATTCCAGCATGTTCATTGTAGTTGGTCTGATGATGTTTCAGTATTCCACTGTTTAATCAAGGTCTATATTTTTTGAAGTCAATAGTAAAAAAAAAATCTGTATTGTTTAAGGAACTTAGACCTAGCATTTAGGTATTTAAAAGGAGTATGCATGTATAAGTGCAGCCTTGCAATTATTCATTTTTGATTAAATGAAATCTTTATTTCTCATTTACAGTTCATTTCATTAGACACTTCAAAAGAATGCATCTTCTTAAATATTAGTGAAATTAGCCACTGCATGTTTCAGTCATTAACTTAGATATGCATAGCTTTAATTTAAAGTGTTAGAAATAAAAGTTGACTAAGATGTTTGATTTCTTATTTCATGCAAATCCTCTGCTAACTTTTAACTCAGACTGAAATTATCATTAGCCGATTCTTATAATTACACCTACTTTACATATTGTACCATTGATCGAAACTTTGTAGTGTGTGTTCAGGGGTTTTCCATTTCACAGAAGGAACTCTTTGTTGTTAATCACTGAGCATTTCTTACTGATTTCAGTGTATATGATATTTTCCTTTAAAAATGGAGTGAAACAAAAACCCATTGACTCACCTACCATTTAAAAATTAAAAACTGATTAAAACCTGAAGTTCAGTTCTGGTCTTTTAATATAGACAGTCAGCTCACTGTTGTATTTTCTCTTTTTCCTCCACCCGGGGCTTTGATGACCAAGCAAAAGGAGATGAAGCAGAAATGGTGGCTTTCATCCATTTAAGGAGGTTGGATTGGTGAGGAAGGATAGTGACTTTCAAGTGAAGTGTCACTTGTAGTTTTGTGTGGTACTTTAGGAGATACCAAGACTACCTGATAAGAGAGGGATTGAGGATTACCATATATACTTGTACATAAATTGACAATTCTACACCCCAAAATTCCTCCCGCCAATGGGTCAACTTATACCTGTGTCAATACAGTAAAATCCCCCACCACTAGGCTTTCTCTCAAGGAGGCTCCTTCACTGCTTGTCGGCCTGCTGTTGGTTGTTTGGAGCTGGACTGCTTGTCTTCTCCTCCTCTTCACCTTCTGTTAGGACATAAGCAGCCAGCTGCAGACAACTGAGGATGGGTGGCAAAGCAGGACTGTGCCGAGCCCCAATGTTCTACCCTTGATTTATTCACAAGTTATGCCAAATTTCATTATTTTCTCTCCCAAATCTGCCATTGACTCATACATGAGAATGACTTACAGTAAAGTATATACACGGCATATCAGTTCATTTCTGCAATGTAGACAGGTACTGAGATACATTGGGAATTGTAGTTCAAGGAGAGAGGACTACAGTTTTCTAGCATAGAATTCTAAGCACAGATCCCAGGATTTCTTAGGATGGAGCCATGACAATTTAGGAGGTATAAAACTGATGTAACTGTAGTTACGCCTTATGCATACCTCCAAGTTTCCTGATTTGGCAGGGACTGTCCCAATTAATCCTCTGGCAAAGAATGGAAATTAAAAAGGCCTTTGTTTGGAATGTTTTGCCCCTAATTTTATTAATTTTGATGGTGATGTTTTTATTGTAATGGATTGGAATCCACTTGGAGGACCTGAATTACTGAACAAGCTCTAATCTAATCTGCCATGTATGTGGAAGGCAGACAAACAATATATTTATATTAGACAGAAATGTATCCTTTTAAAAAAATTAACATATCAGAGCTGAGGTCATTTTAAGACTGTTTTGTTTTATTGTTCCTTGTCTTTTGTGTTTATATTTTTTGGTGAATTATTACCTGTAAATGAAAGTTATAAACAAAAAGTGGGATGTCTACAACAACTTCAGCAAAATCCTGTAATAATATAAATAGCTTTTATCTAAATCTGCATGAAAATTGTAAGCATGTTTTTCTTTTTCACTGGACATTTCAGTTTCAACTCAATGAGATTTAACCTCTCCCAAAAGTCAACTCATAAATCTGTGTTCAAAGTATATAAAAGATTCCAGTTACTGTAGGCTCTTCTATCTCTACAATGTACAGCAGAGCAGCACAGTCATTCCAGTACAGAAAACCAATGGAAACAAAGCAGTCCAAAGAGGAATTCAAACAAATAGCGAGCACATGTGGGGTAAAGTCAGAAAAACTAAAGCATAGAATGAACTCAGGCTTGCTAAAGAGGTTAAGAACAACAAAAAGGGCTTTTTTGATATGTCTGCAGCAAAAGGAAGAAGAAGGAAATGGTAGGAAAGATTCTAGAGCAGATCATTAAACAGAGAGTCTGTGAACATCTAGAAGGCAATTCCATAATCACAAAAAGTCTTAAAGGGCTACATAGCTACCTGTTGGGAATGTTCTAACTGGAGTTCATGCATATTGGGGGGGGGGGATAAACTCACTGATTATTGTTCTGGGTGCTATGATTCTATTTCCTGGGAACCAAGGAGTGGAGTGGTGAGTTAAGAAGTAAGCAGCTCCCTCCCAACAGTGAGACATTTGGTGACAGCTCCCCCAACACCTTGAAAATCTCTCTGTTAGCAGGATTTATATGGTAGTTTTTGGGGCTCACATTGGGAGATGTAGGTACTACAACATACACTATTGTAGCTTTGTATCCTGATGCAGGATCTGAGCCATCATTTTTGTGCAAAACACACTTTTCATGTAAAAAACAATATATTTTCTGCCAAATACACAGGACCTCACACAATGATCTTTTTATTTTAAAAAAAATCCCAACAACAACAACAACAAAACCTCAAGTGTGTGTGTGTGTGTGTGTGTGTGTAAATGATTTTTTAAAAAACCCAAAAACAAAACCGAAAGGTCTGAAAGTGCAAGGAGGTTGATCATGTCCTTTATAGGGCATTTCAATGAGCTTATACAGCCTTTCTTGTAAAGAGTAAGAAGATGTGTATTCTTTATATTCCAATCACTAATCCAGTTTCAAGGATCACTATGTGCATAGCAATACTTTGCTGTTACCATCTGAGAGTCTAAACTTTGGTCAGGCTATCACTTTGCAAAAGAAGCTGCAAGCATCAGTATTCAGTGGTCACTAGGATACATAAAGGGAAAGAGAGTGCTTGAGAGGGATTAATTCATCATACAGTGGAGCATAAAACTCACATCTGTCCTTTATACAAGCCAGTACACCCCATTTATTAATGCTGTTCTCTGCATTGCCAGGTCTAAGCAATTAACTCTCCCTGACTGGCTTCTCTAGCAAGGATACTCTGTCAGTATGTTTATCCTAGGAACATATTGAATTCCAGAGCAAATTGCATCATTTAAATAAGTTGCAGGTTGGTAGATAAATTCCCAGAGACCTGAAATAATTAAGAAGCTAACTTAATGATCAAGATTTTTTGAAGCTGATCAGCTGCTAACTTAATGATCAAGATTTTTGAGGCTAAGAAGCTGTGGAAATTCAAAGAGACACAACATGGTTTAAGGTAAAAGAAAGCATCCTAAACCCATTTGTAAGTGAAGATTTGAGATTAAATTTCAGGTAACATGAATGTCAACATTCAAGGTTTTGATCAAACCTTGGGGGAAGAAAATTTATCCCTCTTTTTCCATGTCCTTCCTTGTTTCCATCATCCTGACTACCTCTATACTGCTTGCATAGAGTGAGGCCTTGGCTGCATGTTTGTTGAGATTTTTTTTATTTGTGTTTTTTTAGATCTTATAAACCTTTGTCTACTGCGATTAACATCTACAGCCTCAAGACACTTATATGTAACATGATTCCTTAGAGATGTCAGTGTCAATCTGAACATGTGGAGCTAGAAGACTATAGACATTAGTGCACCATCTTTTATTTCTGCTCTAGGCACGGGACGTAAATGCATAGGGACAGATTCTATTGCACAGCTCCATCTCCAGGCAGTACACATCTTGTACCTGATCCGGGCTTTTCCCAGACCTTTTAAAGAATGGGATTGTCTGGTGCACTAATCTTTTACAAAGCATGCAGAGCTAAAATCTGCTAAAACAATAAGCATTTAAGCTAATTTCTTTGCATTTCCTTTCCAAATTGCTGTGGTAAGAACCCTAGAGGGTAGCAAATACAAATACAGACTCCTCATATACTGTATCTCCTAGACAGTGGGAAAACTTATTGACTGGCTTCCAATGCCCAACCCTACAGTATGGTCTCTGCATATGTCATGTGTCTGAGGGGCCCCATTTTGTTTTGTTTTGTATTTTTAGTTTCTTTTTCCTAATGAGGAATGAATTCCTACAATCAGAGTTGCCCCATGTCACTAGGCATGTGACCTGGTTGTGTAGACAAGTAAATGTATTACAGGGACTCCGTTTAGATTGCAGATGTGTTAACTTTAGTTGCGAAGGTTGAAAAGTAACATCTCCATGCCCCTTGCACCATTTCATTTCTTGCTTTACAGTTGCTTCTATATTTGTGATAGCGCAGAGCACCAACATTGACTTGCAATCCTGATAAGGAGTATGTGCAGGGTGCAGCTTACATTTTAAACTCCATAGAGTCAGCATAGTAGAACAGCAGAGTAATGGACTAGGGGTCAGATGTCTATGATCTGCTTCTCTTAAGTCTAAGGGTCTGGCTGCAATAATCATGTTAGAGGTAGTAATTGTTGCATGCCTATAACTCAGTAGCTGCTAGTTTGCCTGTCTCTCTAAGAGTTTTGATAAATGATGTATTCATATCCTTTCTTGTTTTTTTAGGCAAATTATGTATTTATATAATTTTCTTTTTATTGATCTTAGCTATACCCTATATCAGCTAGTGTGTATTTTTGACATCTTCCTTTTGTCGTCTGCAGTTCATTTTCTCTCCCTCTCTCTCTTCCATATTTAAAGAACATATGTTATAGAGCCCCTCACCATGAGTTGTTATGAAACAATTACTATTTGTACATAAACCTACCTCATATGCTTTTACAAAGGAAACCTAGCCTGCTTTATTTCTCTGCTATACCCCGTGGAGGATGTGGACTGGTTATTGCTCACTTTCTGCTTGCAAATACTAATTGGTACACCTGTGAAATAGAGTATTATCTTTTACATTCTTCAACACAAACACCTTCTTTGGGTTGCTTTGTCCACCTTTCCTCAGTCCTATGTTATTATTGCTGATTCTATTGGTGGCTGCTTGTTCCCAGTTGCAGTCCCTAAAGATTACATGAAGGAAGAGCAAGTATTTAAAATAATTTTTAAAAATGTGCATCCATTACCATGTACCTGCTGTACCTGTTGCCTTCTGACTATAACATTTTGAGGATGATGATATTCTTATTTATTTACATAATACCATTAATTTACATTGTGCTTTTCATATACAACAACTGAAAACAGTGAGACCTGCCAGATGTGTGTAATCTAAATCATGTGCATACACATGTACACAGAGGGAAGGGAGGAACAATAAAATAAAACTATACAATAAGAAGAAAGAATGTCATCAGTAACATTTTCTGCTCCCATGGGCCTCCATATCCCCTTCCCAGGCTTCTCTCATCATTGACAGCTTCTAGATGGTCATTTCAAGGAGCTTAGACCTTAGCCTTCAATTGTGCCACTTATCTGAACAGCTTCTGAAAGAATGAATGAATGGTGGGGACTCAAAGAAAATATGGACCTGATAAACCCAGGGTGATAGTGATGGCATCACTAGAGACTGCTCCAAAGCCAGCTAATGGGATGGATTACACTTCCCTTACATCTAGCATCAACTATTTTAAAAGCCTAGTGTAGAAAGTGGTAAGATATGTAGAGATGTGAAGCTTCATTCTCCTCAGAAGTTGCTGAATTCTAGGCCTAAGGGTTTTTAAAAAAAAAAAAATGTGTGGGATCTCATTTTGGTTGGCTTTTAATGGCTAGGGTTTATGGAATCATTTTAAATTAATTTGATGTACCACACTCTCTTTTATATTTTAATGGCTATTTCATCTCATTGATTTTATTGAATTATTTTAATGTTCTTACTTAACCTAGGCCCTCAGAATGGAACAGGTTTGTAGGCTTCATAATGTACGCTCATCCCTCCCCTCTGAAGGCATGAGCCTGTCACATAAACAGGTTTAATGATGCACCATTGGTAAACTGTTATAAGTAATCAAGTAAGACCACATTTATCCTGAGGGTTTTTTTATTATATCAGGGCTTGCCTGTGCTTCAGGAATTGACATTTAAAACATACACTTAAAAATAATGAAAGGCAATTAAAAACAATACAGTTAAAACAATATACAGTAGCACCTTTTCATGAGCCCTTTCCTTTCTTTTGTTTTCAAAAAAAACCCTTGTGTTGTTTTACCCATACAAACATTTTGAAATCTAAAGGCTTATTTGTCTAGACACATTTTTACCTTACATTATGTACTAATGTTGAAGCTGGTTTTCTCTCTTCTTATAAACTGTATTCTTTGGATGGATTCACTCCAAAATACATTCTTTCCACAACATTGCCCTTTTGACACTGATCAAGTATCAACAAGGAAGCAGAGACACTGATGATACAAGGTGTCATGAGTGTAGGGAGCATGAGGTGGGCCTTTTATTATTTAGCTCATGCCAGTTTCACCTTTTCCCCCCTTTCCATCCATACAATCTTTCTCTTCTTTTGAGGCTCATGTAGTGATGCTCTTTCCCCCTCTGCACCTGTGGGTTGCAGTCATTTATTGGCCACCCGGGGCACTTTTGACTTTTATTTCTGATTCTGACTCTTGGTTGACTTTTTTCCCCTTTCATATGATATTCCTCTTATTATAGGTGGTTTTCCAAATTCATCTAGATCACCCTCCTGGATTCTGTTAACATATTTTTTCTATGATCTTCTTTTGGGCTTAAGCATTGTTCAGACTCACCTGCACTCATAGTCTTGATTTTGTTCCTCTTAAAAATTGTTTTTTCTTCTTCTAGTCACTGCATTTCTTTTGTGTAAGCATCACTTTGTTTCTTGCTGTTATGGTCCCTACTACCAAACCACAGAGTGCCTTACCAGCTTTCATCAGTATCTTTATTTCTGCACTCATGCAGCTGAATGCCTGTGCAGGACGACTAGGGGGTGGGCAGGCTACATGGTTATAAATTCGCTCTGTTTTCTTTCTCTTGTGCTATTTCTTTGGCCAAACAGAAATACTACGTGTTGTGGATTCATAGTTCTGTATGACACCCACAGTGTCTTTTTCCTACATCTATTTCTCTTTTAAAGTTCTCTCTGATACTTCTTTCTCCTCTTTTCTGCTGATGCTTTTTAAAAACACTAAAATTGAAACTATTCATTCTGATCTTTTTGCTCCAGAACCTCCTTCATTACCAACTTATCAAACATTTGTTTCTTCATCTACTTATTCTACCCTCCCCTATTTTGTTAGATGACCAAGCTGCTGATATCCCTCTACTTGTTCCCTTGATCCTATTCTTCCTTGCTTCTTAGTTACAGTTACTCCTTTCGTTCTTCCTTCCCTTCTCCATATTATTAATTTGTCCCTTTCTGACTCATTTACTTCTGAGTTTAAACTTGCTACTGTGTCTCCAATTCTTAAGAAACCTTCAATTAACCCATCCTCTTTTTCTAATTACAGTGCAGCCTTTCCTTACATGGGGGATTCGTTCCAAACCCCACTGCATAAGGCAATTACCGAGCATGGTTAACCTTCATTGAAAACAATGGGGCTCATGCATGCAGTGCGGTGCATGTGGTGTGTGCAAGCCATTGTTTCTTCCACTGCACAACTTTCAGTGTAAGCTGAAAGCCATGTATGACGTGGGCACACTGTATCACCCTGTTTCACTGTTGCCTTTTGACATGGCTGACGTCTCAAGAGAAGACTGACCCTGATCTTGAGTCTGAGCCTGGCCTTAGCTCTGCCCTGATAGCACCAGCAGAGTCTGTGACCCCAGAAGATAACCAGGGCCCAAACCTCTAGGCAGAGTCTTCTGGGACTGTGGGCAGTGAGGAGGATGAGGAGACCAACATACCTACCTACAGCCAGAAGAGATCCGAAAAGGTGTGCCTCCAGTGATCTCAGAGGCTTTATACAAAATGCCAAACAATTAAAAAACAGCAGCACTTATGAGAGCTGATGATAAAAGCCTTTGTCAGAGGCTGATTTCCCTGGTGAAAGCACCTGGCTCCTAGACACTGTTTAACTTCTTGGCATGGATCTTTGAACTTCAGACTGACCATTCTACTTTGCTGGAACCCTTGACCTTCTTGGACTGCTTGACTATGCTCTTTGTTTTATCCCGTGGTTTGCACCCAGACTGACTATGGACCTTGTTTTTAGACTCTGCCTTTTGCTTGTAAGTCTGCCATTCAAGACTGGTGGTGCAGTGGTTAAATGCCTGTACTGCAGCCACTCACTCAAAACCATAAGGTTGCGAGTTCAATACCAGCAAAAGGGCTCAAGCTTGACTCAGGCTTGCATCCTTCTGAGGTTGCTAAAATGAGTACCCAGATTGTTGGGGGCAATTAGCTTACAGTTGTAAACTGCTTAGACACTGATAGTGCAGTATGAAGCAGTATATAAATGAAGCTGTTTGTTTGCCTTACACCACTAACTTTGTGTGGTGTTCTCTTGTTTTTTTGGAATTTGTTATCAGTGGTTGGCTGCTTTCCTAAACACCTTTTCTTTTGAACATTTTGTAATTTACTGTTTATGCATGTTGCCTCAGTTTTCCTTCTTGTATCTCTGTAATGGATCCCTTTAATTCTGGATTTCACCTTTTGCATTCTACAGAGGCTGTCCTTATGAAGGCTACAGACTGATTCCTGGTCAAGTCAAAAGGCCTTATTCTTATTGGTCTTTCTGCAGTCTTTGACACAATTGATTGTGCTCTTCTATTGGATATTCTTCATGACGTATGTGGAGTTTATTGATTAATGTGCCAGTCTTACTGTGTACTAGGGCTGAACCAAGGTGGAGCGTTCACATGCTCCGAGCCCTGGTTCTGCCACCCCACCGCCATCATGGCATGCACCCATACACATGGAGTGCGCCATGATGACATCCCTTGGATGCAGCACCCAAACAGTGCTACAGACAAGGGGCATCATCATGGCATGCAAGCATGCCAACGGGGACGCCAAAAAAACAACAACACACTGCCCCAGAAGCAGGTTCTTTTTGCTCCCTCCAGAGGAGGGTGTCTGGTTGCCACAGCTTCCTTCCAGGGCAAAAATGGGCAGCATGGAGCCATCCGTCTGCACAGCCCCTAAGTCTTTATCTAGTTAAGTGGTGTTACTAGGGGGCACAGGAGATTCAAATGGCACTGGGTGACACCCCAGAGGGAAGTGTCACCCCATGGGGTGGTACACTTGGAGGACCTGACATGGCTACTAAAACAGTGAGAAAGGGCAGTTTCCTGCTCACCCAGCAGCCACACCAGAACTTAAGTAAGCCTCTAGAAGTCACAGTGTGCCCCCTCAGTAGAGGCTGCTGCTGAAGGGTGGTAATTTCAGGGTCTGGCATGACTGCATCCATACCAGACTGCCTTTCCAGGTGTTTGTAGGGGGACTGCCATCAGGATCCAGCATGGATGCAGCCACTGGGGACCCTGAAGACCACATAGAGCAGCCATGCCAGAGCCTGAATGGGTGATCCGGGGACAACAGCATGCCCCCCACAGTCTGGGCAGGCAGGTGGCTGGGGGAAGAGCAAGA
This sequence comes from Sceloporus undulatus, assembly GCF_019175285.1. Classification (NCBI taxonomy): domain Eukaryota; kingdom Metazoa; phylum Chordata; class Lepidosauria; order Squamata; family Phrynosomatidae; genus Sceloporus; species Sceloporus undulatus. Next base: position 55,132,343 of record NC_056526.1, on the reverse strand, counting down.
CAGTCCCCCCCCCAACACACACACTGGGTGACACCAACCTCAGCAATGCCACTGACTTGGTTCTTGTCATCTCTCAGCTGGTCATTTAATGTGGTGACTGGAAACCATGTATCATATCCTACAGGGTTCTATCTGGGCTCTTTGTTTTCTTTTTGTACACTATCCTTTGGCAATCTTAAGGTGTACCCCCACTGCAGAATTAAAGCAGTCTGATATGGTGAGGTATTCAGCCTGGACTGTCAGAGAGCTCTGGTGCCTCGCCAAACTACAAATCCAAGGATTCTGTAGGATAGAGTCATGGCAGTTATGTCAAAGTGCTTTAATTCTGCAGTGGGGATATACCCTTATTAATTCATATGGTATTCAAGATCATTTTATGCTGATGATACTCTGATATATTTTTCCACTCCAGAACTTTCTTCTGATGTTAAATAACATGTTACATCATTACTTTCAGCTATCTCAGCATGGGAGCTTCATCCTTGCCTAAAACATAATATAGAAATGCCACAACTACTTATTTTCCCCCCAAAACCTTCTTTCCAACATACATTTTCTTTCACTATTTATAATGCTCTCATTCATCCTGGGAAGGAGCACATTGGTTATATCTTTGATTCCTCGTTGTCTTTTGTTCCTCACACTGAAGCTGTAGCTAGGTCACGACACCTTTTTTAAAAATATAGGTCATGTCACCTTTATAATATTGTGAGTATCTAACTTTTTCTACCTGATTCTTCTGCAACAACTTTAGTTCATGACATTTAGGTCATTTCCTGTAATTATTACTGAACCCTTGTTTTGACTGGTCTTCGATTATCTCATCTTAGTCCCCTTTTTCTGTTCAACATTCTGTTGCTAAGATTATCTTTTAGGTTTCTACTTTGGTTGGCTTTATCCTTTTTCACTTGCCACATATTCCACCATATCTGATGTACTATGCTGGTTTTATAAATGTTTTACTCTTTCCTTCCCATATGTTTGTGGTGTATGTATCAGACTGCTGGCCTTTGCCAGGGCTTGGTTTCTTTTTTGTTGTTTTATTCTCCCTTCTGCCCTTCCTCTACTTAACAATAATTTCCAATGAAGACTAGATGGGTTTTGGGGTTTGTTTTTTTTTTTGGAAGAACTAGACTGCTATAGCTTGCCAGTGAGCAATGACTGTGGAGCCTATATGCTGTTAAGCCTTTCCATGACATACGTCTACAGGTTTATTGGGGAATAGTGACTCCCAAAGTTAATGAAAGCAGTTGGCCCTTCATATCCACAGGGATTCTATTTGCTGACACCTCCATCCCCATTCCTGTGGATGCCAAAAACCATGGGACCTCAAGTCCTAATGGTTTTAATGGTGACATGACATCTGCATAGCTGTGGTGGCCCGGCCATGTTGATGCCTCACCATTTATTATTATAAATATGCACAGTGCAACCAAACACATGGCAATAATTCAGACAAACACATAATTTAGAGCTAAGTAAAACAGAGATAGGGAAATTGTATAGCAGAGATTTAGGGATGTAGTGGAGTGCCATTTACCTGCCCTGTAGAGCCACATCCATGGAAGCTGGGTGTGGCTCAAACTATGTCTGAGGGAGACACACTGAGTGGAAGAATCTCTCTGTGCACATGATGTGCTAGATTTGGGGCTAATATTTGAGATCCTAGCATCAAGTGGTGCTATGTGCTATCTAGCAGTGTAGCAAAGACTGTGTGTTGTTTCACAGACCAACAGTGGGATTCCAGAACAACTGATTGCTTTAACTATGGAGTTACAAAAACAGAGACTGTATTTAGGACAACCCCAGGATAGATAGATAGGGAAGCTGCCTGGGAACATGGCAGGGAGGACAAAGGAATTGTTGGCTTACTTGTGTTTGCCTTTATCATTAGTATGAGAAGGTATGCAGAAAGTGGGTGAGGATGGGGAGCTCAGCAAACACATTCAGTTTTTATTCTGGCATTACCTGTGTCTGACACATGTTTTCAGGTTTAGGCTCTTTTCCAATGGGCAATTTCCCTGTATATAAAAGGTCATCATGACCTTTTAATAATATACCTGGCTCCACACTGAAAATATGGATGCACCAAATATAATGTGGGTATGTCATGTCTGCTAACACTATTGCCTACCTGCCTGCCTGCCTGTCTCCCTCTCTCTCTCTCATTGGTCCCCAAATTCACTGGTCTCTCTCTCTCTCATTGGTACACCCTTTAAGAGATTTTGGACTTCAGCTCCCAGAAGCCTCAACCATGTTGCCCTCCCTCCTTCCACCACCCAGAGGGAGAGAAGGGCAGGCCAGTTCCATCAGGCCTTGCCTGGAAGAAGAAGGCCCTCCCTCCTTCCACCATCCAGAGGGAGAGAAGGGCAGGCCAGCTCCATCGGGCCGAATCAGAGTAAGAAGAAGGGCTCTCCCTCCAGTCCATCTGCCATGGTCCAGGCATCATAGGGAGTGAAGATCTGCTAGACTTTTCCCCTTCCCCACTGCCACCCTCTTCTCCTTTTGTGTCTTGTCTCTTTAGATTGTAAGCCTGAGGGCAGGGAAATGTCTAATTAACAATTTGTAAGACACTCTGATAGCCTTTTGGCTGAAATGCGGGGTATAAGTAAATTATTACTACAGTGGTACCTCGGGATACGAAATACCCAGGTTACGAAATTTTCGGGATACGAAAAAATCCCATTGGAAATCATTGTTCCGGGTTACGAATGTTTTTTCGGGTTACGAAGAAAATTTTTGGTGCTTTTCAGCGCTTTTTCGCACGAAACGCGGCTTTTCCCCATTAGCGCCTATGGCAATTCGGCTTACGAAGGCTTTTCGGGTTACGAAAGCGGCCGCGGAACGAATTACTTTCGTAACCCGAGGCACCACTGTATTATTATTATTATTATTATTATTATTATTGGTCAATAGCTTGGGGTTCTGGGGAATTGAAGTCGAAAATCCCTTAAAGAACATAGTTTGAAGATCATTGAATCTAATCTTCCTACCTTTCTATTACTTCATTGCTTCAGGTGAGCTCTCAACCTGCAATAAATAATAATAATAATAAAATTTAATTTATACCCCGCCTCTTCAATTAGATTGAGGTGGCTGACAGCATTAAAAACATTAAAATACAATATCCCAGAAACCCACCCACCTACAATAAAAACAATACAATTAAATTATTAAAATAAATTATTACAACAAATTATTAAAACAAAGCTGGCAGTCAATGGGAGGTGACTGAGATGCTAATCTGGGAAGGCCTACCAGAAGAGATAAGACTTGATTGCTTTTTAAAAGCAGTCAAGATTAGCAATATTCCGGATCTCCTCTGGCAGGTCATTCCATTCTTGCAACATAAGAAACAGTGAGGAAGAGGAGATAAACATCCATCACTACACCAACAGTCCCTTGAAAACTACTTGTCTGGCATTGAATTATGGGATTCCATGAGATGGTCATTATTCTCAGCATGGATGGCACCTTTACAGGCAGCCTCATCCGCAACAGCTGATAGGATAGGGCTACTGGCGAAAACAACAGCACTTATCACTGCAGACACCAAAGCAATTTATATATCTTTAATAAAATTTAAATGCCATAAATCTAATCGTAAAATGCCTGTGATAATTCTCCTCAAATGCCATTTTAAAATTTCATTGCTTTCTATTTATTTCTGTCTCAATTTAAATTTTCTTGTTCTAAAAATGGGGGTGATAGTGCATAGACAGAACACTGATATTATCCAACTCAGATGACTAGGTCCAAGTTCATTTAAAGACAACTAGATTTTTTTCTTGTTTGAGGAGTTCAACATACATTCAGCTGGGGTATAGAGGTTTGTAGCTGCTCATGGCAATGAAATGCTGTTACCAGTGAAGAGCTATGAAACTCCAATCAATACAACACAGAGGCAGTAATCAACATGCAGATTAATGAGCAGGATTCTATCCACCAGGGACTCAGGGAACAAAGACTGGCTGAACATTTTAATTGCTGAGTTATAGCTAAATCTCAGTTCTATATCAATCTCCATCCATTATGGCTATTGATGCATGGCAGACATTAAAAGGAAAACAATAACATAATGATTCATAACTGCTAGGGTGCAAATGAATGGCAAGCATTGTGAGGCATAAGACTCTGATCATTTTCTTCTCAGTCTGAGGGAAAGATTTGAAACAATATTGCCAATTTTCTCGATTTTCATGGAACCCAACTGCAATCCATTTAAACCACAATGCATTTAAATAGAACTAATAGGAGAGTGAGGCATCATTCAGCCATCCTGGCTTTTTATCAGTGCCAGTGTCCTTTTAGATAATAGCTGAGGCTAATTCATTAATTCAATTAACCAAGGCAACCATAAAAATTAGATATTGAAAAGACCTCTCTGTTAAGGTCACCTAGAGCAGCTCTCTGACAACAAGGGCTGTTTTTATTAGTACCATACCATATATTTAAATAGATGATTTTATCTATCAAATAAATATGTTTTGGATAAATAGATGCTCAATTGACTAATAATTTTTGAAGAATTTAATACTAATCTAAATAAAGAGTTATTCATACTCTTTTATTAAATGAATTCTCCTTGCTTCTTCTATTGATGTTTAAATTTATTACTGATGTCACTTTTCCAAAGTGTTTGCCTAACACACTCGGAAACTCCTAAAATATCCTATCAATTCCATTTTTAAAACTGAATTCAGGTGCCCAGATCCAGATTCTTATATGTGAAAAATGGAATCACTATAAGGTTTTGTTACTGAATCCAGATTAATGTTGCTGCCACTCCTTACAGTGGGCCCTTGGTATCCAGTGGAGTTTTGTTTCAGGGTCCCACCTCCAACCCATGAATACCAAAATCTATGGATGTTCAAGTTCCATTAAGTACAATGGCATAGTAAAATTGTGTCCCTTATATACAATGGGGGGAAATCAAAGTTTGCTTTTGGAAATTTATGTTTTTAAAAGTATTTTCAAGCCGTGGATGGTGGAATCTGTGGATAAAAAAATTGTGCATATGGAGGGCCAGCTGTTTTTGTTTCTATAAGTCCATCAATGGCACTTCTCACACTTATCTAACAATGCAAGATAAAAGAACACATTTTTGACCAATTATATGGTAAAATGTATTGTTCTGTCTTATTTGAATGCCTGTCACAAATTATCTTTTAACTATAAAATATCAGCAGGGCTATCCCAATAGGTTTTCCTGCCTGAAGCAAAGGATTATTTCAAGGACAAAGTAATTTTCTCTTCCCCCCCCCCCCCTCCACCAATAGAATAATGTTTTCACTACACTAGAGGGCCATTGACTGCTTAGTGGGTATAGGACAGGCCATGTGGCACATAGTGCTCTCTTCCAATATCTTTACTTGTGATCGGTAAGAAATTAGGTGGATTCCCACACTGGGAAATGGATAAATACATTTCTGTGTTTTCAGTGTGGTTTGCACTGAATCACAAGTCAGTCCTCCCCCCCCCCCCTTTTCAGAAGTGTATGGGGAAAAATTACACATAAAAACATATATACTACCACAATGTACACAAAGATGTTTTAATCAGTGGGAAATGGAAACAAATGTATTGTCTTTGAAAAACATGCATGGAAATATGTTCAAAATTCTATATCCAAAAAAGGCAGGGGGGTCACAACAGCTGATGAGGACTAAAGTTGGAAAAAACTTTATGTGGACGAAAAAAAGTAGAACCTTAAGCCCTAGGTGTGGTGCAGCTCTCTTCCACCGTTATCTGCAGCCTGAAGCTGGGATGGCTGATCTTGGTTCTCAGAAATCCAAAGCTTTCCTTTCATGGGAGTGGAATTCATCAGTTACTCTGTTCATTTGAAAAGAGACAGTGGTCCTAGATAACCACAGGTTTGGAATGATTCACGTGGCCTGGTAGCAACCTTTGGGAAAATAACCCTCCTTTACACACAGACTTTACTTTCTGCAATCACTGCTATAAAGAGTATTGGACCTAATGGAATATTTAGATAATTTGGTTTCAGATAATTACAAGCCTGTGCCCTGACATTACTGGTGCACCGGATACACCATTCTGTCTTATATGAAGTCTCAGAGTCAAAAACTTAAACCGTTTTTCATTTATCTCTCTAATGTAAGGCTGATGCCTATGTTTGGCTATACGTAGAAATTCCCCAGGATGGCTCAAAGTATCTGCTGACCTTCTTGTCACAACTTCTGTCCCAGAATCCGCAGGGCAACATACCATCCTGTTCTTTTTATTTGGGTCACAGATGGCCCTAGCCACATTCTTCACTTTCTCATGGAAGAACATCCACTAGATAAATTAGAACAGATGCAGTGTAACTTTTTCTTTTGGCATTTACACCACCCTCTGGTCTAATTAATCCTGACATTGTGACCATCATAATATGAACCGCATCAAAAGAACAAAATAACAGATTGTCCTCTTGACAGCAAATATGTTTATTTGGGGCTCATTTTTCTTCAGTCTCCTGCACTCTTCTTCTGCTGAGCACAAATGCCTGTTAACAGGAATCAAGCTAAGTTAGCTTTCCAAATGAATTCAGAAGAGCTAAGTTACACCAACAGGAAGGAAATAACTTGATTTAAAGCATGCCAATATACCTGCAAGCCTCTTGTTTGATCTAACATTTTGTATCTAAATTCTAATTTGTTGCCTCAACAATGTTCTAGGACACTAACAATTTTTGGTGCCTGTTAATAATATATGTAGCAGCTATACATATTTTATATTAAAGGCTGCCTTAAAAGCTGCATCTTTATAGGTAATAACTTGCCTAAAGGGAAAAAATCCCACCTTGAATTATTTATACTTATTTTGAGCGCATAATCAACTGTGTTTTTGTAAGGTCAGGTATGAAACAACAGCTATTAATTATATAGTCCTATGACTTGAGAATAAAGTGCTTGAAGTTTATATATATCATATTATGTCACACAGTGGGTACATTTTTACCTGAAAAGACCAGACATCTCTTCCTGCTTTCTCAGGGTCAAACTAGGAATTTAAAGGCACATGTATATGTTGTGGCAACTTGTTTGCCCTCCTACAGGATTACATCAGAGGGATGCCTCAGCAATCAAACTTGAAAAATTAAGCCTATATTAGACCAAACACAAAGTAAAGGATAATAAATGCAAGATATTTAGGTGAGGAGAATCATGTGCTATGACAAACAGACATCTTTCGCCACTTGGGGGAGCACCAGCTGAACACATTCTCTAGTTTGATTCTGTGACCACTTCTGATGGGAACACTCCTTGAGCCAGATTCCATTCAGACATTTTAAGGTTGGGCAGAGGGAGAATTTTCAGCAATTTCCCCTTCTACCCAACAACACAAATAGCACATTCCATGTTATTTCAAAGAGTCTTCCAATTAGAAGATCATACTTCTAGAGACAATGTGGATTCAGGGAAGAAAGATGTTGCTAAAATGAACTACTCCCCTGTTCTGCCTGTCAGTGGTGACTAGCGGTTTCCAGATCAGTGGGACAGACTGGGAGAATGTACTCTGCATTTTGCTCTAAAATTTAAATGAATTATCAAAGGCGCCGAACCTATATTATAGTGAGGTTTAGCTCTTTGAATAGCTTGTTTAAAATCTGGATTAAAATTTAGAGTGGTTTCACTGTCCTCTAAGATGAAAATCACCAGCCATCATTGCTACCCTTGGAAACACTCTGCTATAATATAAGCCTCCAATTGCACATGCAAATTTTGCACCTAACCCAACATTCTATAGCCACAAACAAAAATATGGTGTATCATATATTGTGTGTGCTGTTGAGCATCCCTACATACCTATGCTATATTTTTGGGTCCTCATATTTTCATATCTCATATCTGGAGATAGTATGTTTTTCAAGAGACTGATGACCTTTCAGGAACACTAGGTCAGATTCCCAGGAAAAAAAGAACATGTCCCAAGGCATGTAGATATACAGGTAAACAAGACCAGCAAATCTAAATTTGTGCATTAAGTGCTCCTTCCTTTCCCCAAGTAATCTGCATTTCCTCTCACACTTGAGACAAAGGATCTCCTCACACCCAAAGCAGTAAGCCAATCTTTCTGCATACCCCCTGTTGTGACCCCAGCCAAACTTCCCTTCCCACTCATCTCAGGGATATCCTGATCCAATCATTGGTTTTGTCACACTAAAATTAGAGGCATTAACCAGTCTGAAATCCCATTATTGATTCCTGGGAGAAGACATTCAGCCTTACAGCATTCTCTGAAGATGCCAGCCACAGATGCTGGCAAAATGTCAGGAATAAACTCTTGTAGAACATGGCCACCTAGCCTGAAAAACCCACAAAAAACCATTCAGCCTTTGTTACTGGACCAGATAGCCAGTCCCTTGAGTCTAGTTTTAAGGTATAAATATGGTTCCAAAAACTAACCTCTGCTCATACAGCTAGCAAATACTCCCAGACGTGGTATATGTTCTATGCTGCCCTCAGACCACCCAGTCTGAGACACTCCATTCCAGCTTTCCAGAGTCTTCTCATTGGACAGGTACTATAACCCTACTGCAAAATATTTCCATTTCGGTTAGATCTGTCTGCTGTGTCTGTTTGAATTGCTATCTTGTGTGTGTTATTTCACTCTGCAATTTTCTGAATAAAACCTTTTTTGTTCACTCAAAACCTGGAGTCCTCTTTAATTAGTACTGGTATAACTAACAGACTCCAAAGGTTACCCAAACCTATTGCAAAGATGATTTCCCCAAGATTTCAAGTAACAGTGACAGTTGGTGGGGGCACCAAATCCCTCTATCTGTTCTTTGGGTAACAATGCACAAACACATAAACATATAGCATTTGTGTGTGTGGGAATTGTTTAAACATTTGATGGGATGTCATATTGAGGATGGATCAAGCTTGTTAGATGCTGCTCCAGAGAATAGTCACAGAACAATGGATGCAAGCTACGGGAAGAGATTCCACCTCAACATTAGGAGGAACTTCCTGACAGTAAGGGCTGTTCTACAATGGAACACACTCCCTTGGAGAGTGGTGAAGTCTCCTTCTTTGGAGATCTTTAACAGAGGCTGGACGGGCATCTCTTGGGGGTGCTTTGATTGTGAGTTCCTGCATGACAGAATGGGATTGGACTGGATGGCCTTTGTGTCATCTTCCAACTCTATGATTCTATGAATCCGTGAAAGCCCAGCAAAAAAAGTTCTTACCCTTTCAGTTTTTGTGAAAATCAGTCCTGTATGATAGAAACTGAAGGAATCAGAAAGAACAATGTTTCTTATTATTATTTATCTTCTACTATACCAAATACTACCAAAATACAAGACATGTGTTCTACTATTTAATTAATCACTGAAAAAAACTATAAGTCAAAGAAAAATACATGTAACATATGCTGAAAAGCAATGCTATATATTTAATGAAGTTATTAAACATTTGCCTGCCTGCTTGCCTGCCTGCCTGCCTTCCTTCTGCCACTCAAGCATCCCCCGCCATGTTTCCTATTTATAGTTTTTATGGGGAGAGTCATAGAATCATAGAAACTATGGAAGTAGAGTTGGAAGAGACCACAATGGCTGTTTAGTCCAACCCCTTGTGAAACACTTCTGACAAATGGCCACCCAAAGGAGAGTCCACCCTGACCAGAAGTGGTGTATTTCTCTTGAAACACCTTTTACCATCAAGATGTTTCAGTGGAATCTCTTTTCTTGTAATTTAAATCTATTGGTTTGTGTTCTAGTCTCTGAAACAGCAGAAAACAAGGTCATTCCAAATAAGACAGGGCATCTTTTCAGATATTTAAAAATGATTATGTCTCTGTCTTCTGCAAACTAAACATGCACAGTTTCCTAAGTTGTTCCTCATAGGGCTTGGTTTTCAGAGCAGGAGGCATTTAGTAAATCAGCACTTCAAGGCACCATTTTATCTTCCACCTTCTTCCTGAAAAGGCTTGGTTATATATACACACACATGTATGTCAGGACTCATCAATGAATATATTGTGATATATTATGACATGACACATTCTTAATTAACTCATGTTTTAAGCTTAATACAATTAAGAGTATAATATCACATTATTCTTTTGCTCTCTCTTTTTTTTAAAAGGGGAATTTTACTTTGGAGGGGACCTCCTCCTCCTCCTCCTCCTAAGACATTAACAGGGCAGCATATGTATGTCCATTTGGAAGCTAGCCTTATTGAGCTGCATAAGACTTAAACCTTTAAAAAGCTAAAAATGTTCCAAATCTTAGTCACAGCTGGGGGGGGGGAGATTTGGGGAGATTGTCACAATTGTTAGGAGTGGTGGAGAAAGAAGTTAAGTGTCTGTGTGCATGTATGAGAGAGAGAGAGAGAGAGAGAATAAAATGGACAAAGAAGAAGAAAGAAGACAAATGTATCCAGAGAAATGGGAAGAGGACCAAGAGCTTGAAAAAGGAAGGACTATGGAAGGAGGGAGCCTTTGAGTATTACTAGGAGATATGGAGGGAAGGAAAAGGACATCAGGATTGCTTTATTGCTTCTTTCATTCATTCATTCATTTATGACCATCAATATACATCTTGTTGTTCAATAATAAATCAATAAAAATTGACATTGTTGGCAAAGTTGTATAATCTAATAAAGAACAAGGAAGGAGGGAAGTAAAGAGACATTTAGACAGAATTTGTGGGCAAGGGAGCGGAGAAGGAAAGAAAGGAAAAGAGGAAGAGAGGGAGGGTAAGGAAGAAAAAGAGGAAGAGATAAATTTTATTGGCACGGCTAGCACTACCTCTGTTGGAATAGGTGGCATACAGGAATCACAAGGCACCATTTTATTTGACCCTTATTTGTTCACACAATTATTATTATTATTATTATTATTATTATTATTATTATTATTATTATTATTACTACTATTATTATTATTATTATTATTATTATTATTATTATTATTATTATCTCTCTGCTCTTTCTTAATAGGTATGCTCTTGAATTAATGCAAGCTTGGAAAGATGCAGCAAAATATTATTTCTAAAGAAGAGGCCTAAACGTTTATAGTATTCTTTGAAGGACTATAGTATTCTGTCCAGGTTAAAAAAACAAAAACAAAAAGAGACAACTACAGCTGGGAATGGATCCTCCTAGACTGAGGGTAGAAAATAATAATCACATACAGACAGAGCAACGTCAATAAGCCAACGCTGGAGGGGAAAATATGAAGAAATTAGCCAATATTTTTTCAAAAAAACTGAAAACAAAAGGAGCTGTATGTTTGGACACTGGTTTCTGTTTTCAGTAATAACAAGAAAGTCTTGTGGCAGCTAAAGGACTAAGTAACAATTGACCACTGAATATACCCTTTTCTCTCTATGTACCAGGAATGGGCAAACAGTGGATTGATGGTTGCAGAGGACTTCCAGGAGCTTCCTTACTCCATCCTGCCAGACCCTTTCTAACACTAAGATGACCTGAAATGGAAGGGAGTGAAACTTTTTAGAAAATTATATCAGATATAACCAGAACATCCCCTATACCCATAAGTCTAAAGAAAATAACCTGAAAACAGCCAAGAACAGCTTGTCATTTTTAAAGAAAAAATTTCATTGATCAATTTTTGGAGAGGATGTTGTTCACTGTGACATGTGGCAATGAAAAATGGCCCCTATATTCTCCACAGTTGCCTAGCTCTGCTCTTTACCCATGATAACTGAAAGCAATACTTAATTCAAGGATGGGCTAAGAAAGTGTCAACTGAAAAAGTGCACTCTAGTCTACAAAAGCTTGTGTGCATGTGTGTGTATGTGTGCTTTCAAGTTACCCTTTGACTTGTTGCAACCCCATTAATTTTGTAGATTTCTGAGGTATTATAGGACTGTTTATTCCTTTTGTACCAACTAACATGGCTACTCCTCTGAAAGTCATTCCTACTCCTATAGTTTAAAGTGACCTGATACATCCGTCATTGCTGGAAGTCCCAATTGCTTTTATTTTGCACAACACTTACATCAATTTGAATTTTCCACATCAGATAATTTTGTTGTGCCATCCTTTCCTTGAAAGACTTGGTCACTGTCACACACTGCATCTTCCATTTGTATCCTGGCAGGTGGGAAGATGTGCTCTGATATGATCCCAGCAGCACTTACATTGTCTTTCCATCCTAGAAAGAAACCCAAATTCATTCTACAAGGCAGGGATTATGATATCAACAAGTATCACCAAGAGGGCTCCGTACCTTCTTTATTGGAAAGAAGACTTCCAAGGGCTAAGCTTCCTATAACATTTGCCCAGCTCTGTACATCATTTCACTCCAGCAATCCCAGCCATTTCGCATAATGGATATTTGCATTTTCAGGCTGTCATTTCTCAGTACACATGACTGCTTTAGGCTGCCCTAACTGCATGCTTGGCTAGATAAGCCTATGTTTCTTTCACAACCACTTACTTTTACATTATGCCAGACTGTGACTATGAAGCAGCTGTTCAAATTGGATCTTTCACCATTACAACAATACAGAGAAAGAAATTTGACATGTACTGAGACGTGCCATTTTTCTGTTTTGCTTTGATTTTGTTCTCATTTGGGGTGCCTACAGCCTCTGTTCAAGAGGGAGCTATTAATGGAACTACTCTTCCAGAGAAATCAATAGTCTACCCAAAGCAAACGTTCCTTTCCCATTCTGGGATTTCTTTAAAAACAATACCCCAGACATTCAAATTGCAGCTTTTCTGGAAATGCAAAGGTAAAAGTTGCTGTTATGTATTGTCCCTCACTCATTAGATCATCCTACACTGTACACACCTTCATTATGTCAAGAGAAGACTTCCCTTTGTGGTCCTAGGATCAAGCCTCTGGCAAAAATCTACAGAAGGAAATCACTCCATTGCTATTTCATTCAGACCATTTTCAGCTTCCTGACAACAGGATGCTTTTTGTAGATGTTTTTGTGCCATTCTAATCCATGGAGCAATTTTAATCTTCACAAATTCTTCCTAAATCAGGAATCCATGTTGACACGAGCTATTTCATATGGACTGTATTTGAAATTTTGTTGTTGTGTTCCTTCAAGTTGTTTCTGAGACCCTAAAGTGAACCTATCATGGGGATTTTTGGTCAAGATTTGTTCAGAGGAGGTTTGCCATTACCTTTCCCTGAGGTTGAGAGAGTGTCACTTGCACAAGATTACCCAGTGGGTTTCCCTGGCTGAGCTGGGAAATGAACCCTGGTCTCCATAGTCATATTCCAACATTCAAACTGCTATGCCATGCTGGCTTTTGTTTGAAACTTTAGTTTTAGTGAACCATGCATAGATGCACTTATTGAACATATATTAGTATTATTAGAATGTGGAAAAATATAATTTCTCAGACTTAGAAGCAACTGTAATTGCTTCTAAGTGTTCTGTAGTTTTTATCTTAGTTTAGCAAGGATGCTTCCTTCTCGACTGCCTTTGAAAGTATTAATTGCCCTCTTGGGATAAGCTAGCAGTTACTGCTGCTAAAGTTTGCTTTTGCTTTGTGTTAAGCAAAAATATACAAACATAAAAATGTGGAAATGAAATAAACAAAAAATGCAATTTCTGGTTTGTATTTCTTCAGCAGCTTGCTTGCTGCTGAAATTACATTTGCAGCTCATGCTTTTTGAAATCAGACCCAGCTCTTTGTATCATCATCAGGTGTTGCTTTCAGCTGACATTACTGCCTGCCTGCTCACATATTAATAACAAAAGGTTTGGCTATTTATTAAACAAGGGGAAAACACAGAATGAGAGTGCTAGTAGACACAGAAAAAAGAACTGGAGTAGGATCCATCCACAGAGCAATGGATGCAAGCTAGAGGAAAAGAGATTCCACCTCTATATTAGAAGGAACTTGCTGACAGTGAGAGCTGTTTGACAGTTGAACATTCTCCCTTGGAGTGTGGTGGAGTCTTTGTCTTTGGATGTTTTTAAACAGAGGCTAGATGGCCATCTGTCAGGAGTGCTTTGTGAGTTCCTGCATGGCAGGGGTTGGACTGTATGGCCCTTGTGGTCTCTTCCAACTCTATGATTGTATCATTCTAGGATAAGGGTATTACTTGCATTCTATTTCCAAACAGTGAAATGTTCCAGAGGCATTGCTGTTGTTTCTTTTTGTGGGGACCAAGGATTTAAATGAGAGTAGACTGATGATTTGTGATGTCAAGAGAATATCAGCTGAATATATTGGACTGTTAGCAACTCATTAACCTAATAAAGGACTGTCTCCTAGCATTCATAAGAATACATTAGGATGAAGCTTTTATTTGCCACTAGGCTTATACTGCAGTTATTTATCAAGATACCAAAAAGTGCACAGCAGTTATCAGTCCCATAAGGACCAAAGTGATGATAGAAAAGCTTGAATAAATTATACTCTAGAAGTGTGTTGCTCTGCTCATCGATGTTGTTTCAAATATGTGAGAACTATTTGGAACATGTTGTGTTGTGTGCCTTCAAGTTGTTTCTGACTTTATGGTGATTCTAAGGTGAACATATAATGGGGTTTTCCGGGGTTGAGAATGCGTGATTCACCCAAAGTCAACCAGTGGTTTTTCATGACTGAAAAGAGATCCAAACTCTGATCTCCAGAGATCATCGTCACTGCACAAATAATCCAGGTTAACACCACTAATTGTCAAGGCTCCATCCTATGGAATTCTGATATTTACAGTTTGCACCCGTGTTCTCCAACAGAAAAGGCTAAATGTCTCACAAAACTACACTTGCCAGAATTCCATAGCATTGAGCCATGACAATTAAAGTGGCATCAGTTTGGATTATTTCTTCAGTGTGGATGCAGTTTTAGTCCAATACACAAACTACTACATAATGCTAGCTCTGTGTATTCTCTGTAAACCAGTAATATATCTGTCACTTTTCCTGTTTCTCTCATGAACTTCATAGAGTTGTCTAGAATGAAAATAAAATAAAATATCACAATTCAAGACATCTGAAATTGGGTCCATATACATACTGAATTGATCGTTACTGAACTGGGGCTAAAGGAAAACAGTGACACATCGGGACTAGTCTGCATGTAAGTGTATTATGCGAATTGCTGCAAATTTTTGCACATTTGCACCAACACTTGTCTTCACTTTTGTGCACAAATTCACATCCCCACTGAAAATGTTAAGTGGACAGATGGCCACACATTTGATAATGTGCACCTTATGGATATTTGTGGATACTTCATTAAAAACTGTGATTCCTTTTTCTATGGCATTTGACCAGTCTACCCTGCTACAAAAAGCCCAAACTCCTCTGAATTGTGTGTGGAAAGTTCTGAAGGTTCTGTGTGAGGAAGGAGACAAGAGGAAGAGATTTTCTCCAGTCACTATTTATTATTGCATAGGAATATTACATGTGAAGGTTATTCATAGTAGTCGCCACCTCCAGTCATCTACCAAAATGTAATTTCCCAGTTATAGTAGCCCTTGCTTTATTTTTAGTAATACCTTTGTTCTGTATATTGGTTTCTATCTGTAGTAACTAAAAACAAAGCATTTTTTAAAACAACAACAATTCTAATTTTTGCATGCAGACTTTGCCAAGTGGCAGATGTGAAGCCTGCTAGTTTCAGTGATCTCTAGAGAATGTATAAGAGCATTTTCTGTATTTTCTTTTAAAAATAAATGTTTTAAAATAAATAGAAACTATGAATTATTGAAAGTGGAATATGTTGTTCTCCCTAACTTGGAGAAAATGTAAAACCTTAAACCTTCTATTATATTAAATAAAACTCAACAAATCTGCTTTTTACAGGTAGAATGGCTCAATGTAGGCTCATTATATGGCCATGGAGAGCGGATACCAATCTCTGCAGAGTTTTGTCATATGTTGTTCTTTACATAACAGCACTTCAGTGTTCTAGAAACATTGCCTGCTTCAAAATGCACCACAAGGGCATAATTATTACAAGGCTGAGCTCACTTTATTATATCAAGTGCTTTTGTACATGTTTATGGTCTGGATTTGATAGTATACTTGCCTTCATTTACATGTTTTTTAGGCTCTTGCATTTAACAGAGGTTGGAAGAACTTGCGGCCTGAGCAGAGAGCCCAGGATAGCAGAATCTGAGCCCATGCTATCCTGGCCCCAGTGATCACCTGGGTTAGGCCCTGGGTTGGCACAAGGACACACCTATGTGTCCACTGACCCAGGACCTGGGATTGGTGCACTGCTCCTTACCTTTTTGTTGGTCAGTCCAACTGAGATCTGATGTGGAAATGATGTGCCTGGCTGCACCCATGTGTCCAGGTGCCCCTTTTCCATATCAGACACAGTGAATGGGGGGGGGGTCAGTTGAATCAACTGCCAGAAGGGGAAGGAGGAGTGGGGGGGGGGGGGGGAGATGTACACAGGTCAGTTCCACAGCAACTCTGTGGAAAACTAGGGCTAAATTACCTCAAGATAAAGGCCTTTTACTGTGGAGTCAGGTCAGATCGTCTGGATCTGCATATGAATAGGCAGAATTGGGCCTGATCCTTCCCCAGGGATTTTGGCCTATGTCATCTGTACTAGACAATGCAAGGACAGGGGGAGCCTGGGCCATTTGGCTTATCTGGACAACCCCTTAGAGAGCTAGCATGGTGTAATGGTTTAAGTGTTTGACTCCTGGAAACAAGGGTTCAGATCCCCATTCAGCTAGAGAATCTCTCTGGGTGACTTTGGGCAAGTCACACACCCTTGGCTTCTGAACAAAGCTTGCCAGGAAAAGCCCATGATACATTCACCTTAGGGTTACCATAAGTTGGAAATTACTTGAAGGCATACAGCAATGACTTACAAAATATATTAATATCTAAATATTTTAAAAGGTTCCCCATCAGAATTATTAAGTTTCATATGCCTTAAAAGCAGGGAATGTTTGGATCCTGCTTTTGCAAAAAGGTGGGCAATCTTTCAACTATTAGCACTTTCTGGATATGGTAGAACAAAAAGTGGATAGGAAGAGAGACTGAACCCCATCATATATTTTTAAAGGTGCATAAAACAATCCCTGAAAAAGACCATACACATATTCCTTAGTTAAACCACATTGGGCTAATATTTGGAATAACCTTTTTTCAAGAGCACCCTGAGACTCAGTGTTTCAAATGTATTGGATTTGTTCCACTATTTGTTTCTCAAATAGTGGAACAGAAAGCAACAACGGGAAAATCTAATTGTTTAGGGGTTGATTTTGAGATAAGTATCCTGAGAATGAATAGCAGAATGAATCATAAAGACCTTGAAATGTTACCTTTCCCCCCCATACTAACAAAATGTGGTGCTAATGACAGGAGATGATAGAGTGCCAATTGCCAAGTATGTCATGGAATGCCATTTTCCAGTGAAATATGGAATAGTACACCATATGATTAGTGCCATTGAAGTATGGGTCTAGATCATGTCAAGAGCTGCTAAATAGGTAATCACATAATTGTAGTAGAGGTGACATGGGAAATAAACCTGGATCAAGAACCAACACCTAAGCATTCATAAATCCTTTGTCAGACAAGCATGGAAAAAAGGCAGAAGAGACTGTTCCTGATATTCCAGTCCATTGTGTTGTAATGTACTTGGAGATTATGATGCTTGGCTTTATCTGTTTAGTTCAAAGGCATCAGGGACTAACAGAGCAATGCTGCTGGATGGAGAAGAAAAGGGAGAAACCTAGAAGGATGACGTGCATTCTTCTGTGCTTTGTTGGCTTGTGGTAGATAGAAGCTTCTCCCATTTTTACATTTTATTTGGTCTTTATGGCACTTCGGGAGATTTTTTGAAATGACCACCTCTTCCCTCCTCTTCTACACAATATAGTTTTTCTTTATCTAACAATATAATTAGTGCTTCCTTTTTGTTCTCTAAACAAGGCATGAATCACTGTAGCAACCTAAATCTTTGCCTAGGAATTCATGATGATTAGATGATGTTAGCCTCCATTCCCCTTTCAAGTTCGGATGACATTCTTCAGCAGAGATCTTATGTGCACTTGTCTGTTATTGAGTTTAGAATAGATTTTAAATTAGATGAGACACTAACTACTTTGGATCAATATGCCTCAGAAGGATTTCTTCTCCTTGCTATTATTTATAGCTTTAATTTAATGGAAGTCCTTGATTCTTAGCATGCTAAAAGAGTGGTGGACTGACTTCAGTCTTTTGTTAGCTTTCTTTGCTTTTTACTACAATCTTCACCACCCAGTAATGCATTTTAAATGTACAGAACAAGAGTATTTCTTAAAGATCTCTTAAAGAATAAGGGCATCATGTTTCTATGTTAAGTGAACCTGAGTGTCAGCAGTTACTTAAGAACAAAAGTGTACCTTAGGCCTGGTACAGACTCCTGGAAAATGGTGGTCTGGGGCTGATTTTAGGGCCCAGGATTGCGGAGCGACCACATGCTCCTGAGCCCTACTGCGCAGTAGCGGTGTCATCATGGCGCAGCCCCATCCACATGATTGTGTTTCTCAAAAGGGCAATGGAACAATTCTTGCTTCTTCTGCTTCTCTTAAAAAAATGCATGGTTGAGGGATTGCTCTTATTTTCAAAAAATGTAAAACTAAATGAGTTTAAAATGCATTTAAAACATTTTGTATTATTTAATATTGCTTTGTTTGATTTTTGTTGTTCTGCTTTGTAAACCATGTTGGAGTCCTTGTTACAGCTGAAAAGTGGCACTAAAATACTTTTATAAATAAATATAAGTGAAACAGTGGAGGAGACTGTACTCAGTTCTGACACATTTTAATATAATATCAGAAACATGGTGTGAAGAGAGTTGCTTAGTCTGACACATTAGCTATTTGAACACAGCTCCAGCTCCCACTGTCCCTCAAATTAGTATTCTTTACCAGTCTGACACACTCTTTCAATATGTATTCAGAGTACACATTCAATCCATCCGTTATATTCAGGTAATTATCGGGTAAGAGACATCTATGTTTCAGTGGTCATGAGAGAGCAGAGAGGTTCCTTTTATGTGATTTCCCTCTGTTACATGATTTTCATATTGTATTGTTCACTCTCACACATTTTTTTTAACAAGAATGAGAATTTAATTGTCTTGTTTGAAAGGTTTCGTGTGAACTAACCTCACTAGTCTAAATAAAAGCGCTGTACTTTCTGAGCTGTTTGTTCAGGCTCCGTTTCTAATCATTTCATTATTTGAGCAAAGAGGGCAGAATGTTCCCCTTTAATCACCTTACTCTCACTTTATATTTTGAGTTGCTTTTAGCTAGCTACCTGCACTGCTGCGACTGACAGAAATTCTGAGTGATCTGTGACAGAAGTTACAATCCTCCATTCTAATTATGCCTCAGATGTGCCTGCTTCCCCATATGTTCCCTATTTAAGCATATCATGGTAGAATTTAGTTAAACTTGTTGACAAGGCATGTAGAAATGACAAACTAAAGATAGGATCACCAATATGAATGAAGCAGATGTGAAGGATGGGGCTTGATCCAGCAAAGTGGAACACTTTTAAGTTCAGTTAAAATCTCAGTGGGGGACTGCTTCCTTAGATCTCTTACCTTAGAAAGCTGTGAACCATGGTGATAATCTGTAGGACACTGATAACTGGAACAGAGATCATTATAGCCTGAATATCCTGCCATTTTAAGTCAGGCTTAGAGGTGTTGGTTTGGATCCAAAAATGAGATCATGAAGTTAATGGAAGGAAAGGATCCTGATCATTCCTGCCACCAGAAATCACCTCTGTTCCAAGGAAAGTTTGGAAATGGTTACTTTTGCTGGCTGGGGAATCTGAAAAAGTAACTTACCCAGGGTAATTTTCCCCCCCTTCAGAGGAAACAGCTGGCAATTTTTCTAAGGTCTGCTGAAAAGAGTTGCTAGAGCAGAGGTGGGGAAGTCTGAAAGCAGGGTGTGGGACAGAGCATTGAGTCCCTATGAAACATTGTAGGGCTGTGGCCCTGGAGAAAAAGTCAAAAGGAGGTTTTTTTTTTGTCACTAAATATGCTCTACAGAGCATGTGGGGGCATTTCCACCATGTTTTGAGGCCTTCCTGGGCCATATCAACCTTTTTTTAAAAACAACATAAAGTGATTGGAAGTTAATCCCTTTTAAAAAAGCTTCTTTTTGACCTAAATTTGTCCAGGTGACCCAAAATGTGGTAGATATGCCACTATACCCCACAAGGGCATTGGAGAGGAGTTTTTTTTTTTTTAAATAGCAAAAAGTCTTTTTGACTCTGGAAGTGGTACAGGGGCCTTCCAAATATGGCAGAAATTTCCTTCACACACCCCAAAGGATATCTGAGGCATTTTTTTGGGGGGGGGGGATGTTTTTTTTTAAACCCCTGGTGTAGATTTAGTGACATTTTACTGGTTTGTGTATGGGCCTCTTGACCAAAGGCTTGAAACTGTTAAATAGGATGCTACCATGTCACACAAAATGCATGCATAAATATATAAACAAGCAAAGTGGAATCTGGAGGCAAAGTGTCACAGTCAGTGAAATAATTTAATTACTAATTTTTGTTCATCAAAGATGCCATTTTCACTGTCTCTCTTTGCTAACACTTAACCTGTCCTTTAACTTGTAGTCTCTGCGGCAAAAAGAAAGTAGTCTGATTATTACTCACTTCTCAAGATCCTAATTAAATTATATTAATAAAGACAGATGCCTGATATGTACCCTTTGAGAAGAACATGTTGAACTAAAATGGGCAAAAGTTCAGGCTAGCATGACTCACAAAAAGGAAGAACACTGCATATGGCTGAACCATTTTTGAGTCTGCAAATAATCTCATACAATGTCACAAATGGACTGAATTCTGTTAGTCTCAATCAGAGCAGATCCACTGAATTAGTTGTTTAATGGCAAGCCAACACATCCCTGTATCCTACTGACTGAGTGGGCTACTGCAGCCAGAACTAGAAACATGTTTTCACCCATTGTATTTTACTTTTAGAGCATTTTTTTTCTTGCTTATCAAGGCTAAACCAGTACCCTTTGCACTAGAACTATGAACAGTCAAACATTCACATATGGAGTTTGTAATTAAAAAAAAAAACACCAGAAAAAGAATAAGGCTACTGCCATACTGCAAAATTAATGCAGTTTGACACTGCTTTAACTGTAATGCCTCTGTTGTATGGAATCCTGGTTTTTGTAGTTTGTTGTTGTACTAGAGCTCTCTGACAGAGAAGGCTAAATATCTCAAGCTAAACATCCCAGAATTCCATAGATTTCAGAGGTTGCAGTTAAAGCAGTGTCAAACTGCATTATTTCTGCAGAGTAGATACAGCCTAAGACTTGGAAATAAGAGAATTTCATTTGAAATGTGGTGCTGGAGGAGAGTTCTATGGATACCATGGACTGCTTAAAAGAGAAATGAAAGGGAGCAAATCACTAGAAGTAGACTCAATTGAGGCTATTGTACTTTGTACATATCATGAGAGGTCATGATTCACTAGAAAAGACAATTAGTCTTGGTAAAGTGGAAGCAGTAGGAAAAGAGGAAGGCTGCATTGCAAGTGGACTTATTCAGTCAAATAAGCCACAGCCCCGAGTTTGCAAATCCTGAGGAAGACCTGGGATTTTTTGTTGGTTGGTCATTCATAGGGTTGCCATAAATAAAAGTTGAAATGATGACCTGGTGTACATGGGCACCGCCATTATGATGTAATGGACGCATAGTGTCCGTATATCGCATCGCGCCAGTTACGTCACGAATGCGCCATTGGTGCACTTGGACTTAACTGGTGCAGCAGAAAAGAACCCACTTTTTGCGGGTTCTTTTTCCTGTGGAGAGAAGACACGTTGTTTGGTGCTGCGGCTTCCCTGTGCAGGAAAAAATGCCGCCACCACACTGGACAAAACTCCAGGTATGTACCAGGCCTTTGTACTCTATGGATCAGCCATGGTTTGTGTTTCCCATGTCAGCAGGGCAGTGAATAAGCTCCAGGTTTTAGTCTAGTCTTCAAGATTCTATACTCTCTAATCTCTATCACTGTCTCTGATATAGTTCCTGGATAGCCCAAATAAATTTCAGACTAAAATATGGAACAGGTGCTCCAAAGGGCTGAAATGTATCTCCAAAATAGATTCAGCTAAGGTTTATAGTTCAGATTAAACAACTGTCCCACTGGCCTTGAAGCCACCAGCCAGTACAGCTAAGGATGAAGGCATTTCTGCTAACTTATTTGTTAGTACCATAGCATATTCCTTAGAATAAACGAATCAGAAAGCTGGAAAGTACCACAGTCTAGTCCAACCCCCTGCCGTGCAGTCAATACAGATATAAAGCATTCCTTGCAGATGGCCACCCAGCCTCTATTTAAAGATATCCAAAGAAGGAGAGTCCACTACCTTGAAGTAGTCTATTCCACTGCTGAATAGCCCTTATTGTTAATAAGTTCTTCCTAATGTATTGGTGAAATGGTTTTTCTTGTAATTTAAATCCACTGCTTTGTTTTTCACTCTGGAGCAGCAGAAATCAAGCTCTGTCTATCTTCTACATGGCAGAGTTTAATGTTTAAAGATGGCTCTCATGTCACTTCTCAGCCTTCTCTTCTCTAAGCTAAACATACCATCCCAAACACTCCCCCCCAAACTGGGACTCATGGTGGCATACAAAAGATAAATAAATTGCAATAAAAATTCACATAGTTAAAAACATACAAGAACTTTATATTTAAATGATATTAAACTAATACCAAAATCAAAACCCTTTAAAATATTATTTAGAGCAAAGAAAAAAATACATCATCATCATCATTGTCATCATCATCATCATCAGACTGTTTCAGCTCCTAAAGGTTTGTTGGAATAAAAAGGTCTTTCAATTGCTGCCAAAAAGACAGTAAAGAAGGGGCCGCCCTAGCTTCTCTAATAATAGGATTCCATATTCTGGGAACAGCCACCAAGAAGGCTCTTTCTTTCATAACTCATGCTCTGAAATATGAGGAATTGGATTCAGAGGAGTTGATTTAGAAGGAGCATTCCTTTCTTTACTAAGATTGAAACTCTAAAGAAGAATTAAGGCGCGTTATAGACGGGCCTTTAATACACCCTCGTCACGTGCTAGGGGTTGGCCGAGGACCTAGCGTCCATACCTGCCTCACCCCTAGCACGTGATGGGGGCGTAAAGATGTAGGCGCCCTATACACACGGGCACCGCCATCTTTACGTGCTGGATGCGTTGCATCCACAAGTGTCGCCTCGGAAATGATTCTGCAAATGCACCCCTTGCGTTTTGCGGCGCCTCTTCTGGGGCCTGAGAAGGAGCGCAATTTCTGCGTTCCTTCTCGGCAACGTCCGGGAGCCGCACCGTTTAAAGGCTGTGGCTCCCGGACGGTGCAAGCGGTGGCGGCAGCAGACCGCTGCAATCCGGCGGTCTGTAACGCGCCCAAGATTGGTTTAGTAAGACTTATTTTTTAGAACCCCTGCTGAAACTGGACATGAATGTGTAAGATCAGCAAACAATTTATGCAGTGTTAAGGCTGCAATCCTATATCTATTTACTGAGAAATAAAGTCCATTGAATTCAGTGTGTCTTCTGAGTAGACTTCCTATGTAAAGTATACATAGGATCATATACAACAACAATAACAACAACAACAACAAAAACATGTTGAAGAGCAAATATGAACAAAATATACATGTTCATAAAACATCCAAGTTTTTATTTAATATGAAAAATTGATAGTATTCAATGAGGTGATGCATAGCCAGATACACCAACAATCAAATTAGAATGTAGACGTTCTCATTTGAATTTTGTTGAGTTCCAGCCATGGATCAGTTCATTTATTTTATCACTTTTCCATATTAAGTAAAACCTGGATATCTTTGTTCACAGTGGCTCTGGATAACGGGTATTCTCATTTTATGGCATAATGAACCAGCTGTTCATAACAACAAATTTCTCCAGCAGATCTCTTCTTTGTTCTTTCATGTTCTTTCCCAAAGGAGTATTGCCTTCCATGTTTCCCTGCCTGTACCATAAGGTTTCTATCTGAGTTGTTCCTGCAGAGTCAGGTGTAGTTGGTAACTAAAAGAGAGAGTGCCTTTTCAGTAGTGGCATCCCATCCATGGCTGTGAAGTATAAAATCCCATCTATATGGTTATTCATCCCTCCTGCCCCCTTTAAAGTACTGGAGCATGCTGCCACTTACTGGCTGGGGAGGAGGGAGGGGAAGAGTTGACCATGCAACACCCAGCTGCAGTTTACAGCCAGGCAAAGAGGTCTGAAGTAACCTTCCCAGATTTTCAGTGACTTGCTGGATACCTGGAAGAATGAGTGCTTCTGCTGCAGGAGCTACAACTGGGGATGGGTGGTGCCTGGCAGTGGTGCCACTGGCTGGGACCCACCCCCAAGGCTGCCTGGCACATTTCCTAGCTGTCTCCTTTGTCCATCAACCTCTGACACTTCTGGCACAGTGGTTGTGGGGCGCTCCTGCCACCTGTCAGCCTCTTCTGGCTCTGGTGAGGTTGCTGGCTGAGAGGTAAAGGGAGGGAGTGGTGATGGGGTGGTCACATATACTTCATTCCTTTTGCAGAAGGGGAGGAGACTATGGCTGCTGCTCTGGCCATCCCCTTTCCCAGGCTGGACCTGGAAAGTGCAGCTGGGCCTCCCCCACCAGCAGCCAAAGCCAATGGATCAAAGAGGTGCCAATGGATAGAAGAGGTGTCTTGGGCCTCTTCTGACTCTGACAGCGCTGGATGAGAAAGGGAAGCAACAGTGACAGAAAGTGAAGAACTGCTCCACTGGGTATTTACCTCCTCTGTGTCAACAGTCCACCCCCTGCACCTCCTAACGACACACCTGCTGCCTGGGAATTTCCCCCCTCCTCTTTCCAGCCATGGCTGCATGCTCCTGCTCTTAAAAGCTTTCAGGTGAAGGTAGGTGTGTGTGTCATGCAAAGAACTAGTGAATAACTCCTTCTGCAACTTCCAAAAAAGGACATACTCAAGTGTAGCCCCAGTTTGCTCATGTGAATGCCACCAATAGAATTGCAGCCATTGTTTATAGATTGTATTTAGTATTTGTAATGTTAGTACCCTTTCCAGAGGACCTTTGTTACTTGGATGAAGTGAATGTGGTGCCAAGAACTTCCCACTGCACTGGTGAATCACTGTCCAGAACCAGCGTATGAATTATGTGGATCCCAGCTTCTGTTTCTTTCTCATTTTCAGAACAAGTTATTTCCAATCATAAACATTTGAGGTTATTACTTCACAATTCAAAGGAACCTTTGGTACTCATTAGCTTTCCATTATGATGAAATTGCCTTCTGTCAAAAGAATTTACCATTTAGTTTAGCTTTTGGCTGCAGAAAACTAATTGTTACTGAACCACAGAAGACAATGCCTGCTCTTACTCATTCATAAGGTCTATTGATTCCAGCAGAATTTTGCTTGTTCATAATAGGGTGCAAGGCAGCCCCGAGTCTCATTCTGTTAATGAGAATCATATGATGACAGGCTCATCAATATTGTTCTTTATTGGACTTCTCTAGAATGCCTAACTTACTAAAGAGGTTTGCTTTCAGAGAGATCTTCCATATGATATTCACAAATATTTATCTTTCATTAGTAAGAGGTCACTACTCTTAAGGAAGGAGATGACAAGTACATATTTGTTTAAACTGGAAAGCTTGAAAACATATTGTGACTGAGAACAAAAGACCTTGGGGAAACTGAATGGAAAATCATCTGGAAAATCATCTATTGTGGTTTGGTATAGTGCATAGCTATGAAACGCATGGCATGGAAAGGATGAAAAATCTAATGTGTGCCATTTGCTGTGCTTTTTTAATAGGTGACAAGAGAATAATCACTACCTTGTAAATACCAATTACAAGGTAGGATGACTGCATTGAGGAGAAATTGATTTTTTTTAAAAAAATGTTCATTGACTGATAGTCTATTTCAGATTTTAAAGAAATTACAACAAAGAATAATGTCATGTGAAATACACTAATATAATCCTTATGATTAACAGTTGTGCAAGTATACAATCACTGAAGCCATAAAAGCTGAGCTGTGAAATCTAAAAATATGACTGCAAAGTTGAATAGTTACACAAATGCCCCTTTGAACTTTTGGAACAGTGTTACTCTAAAAATTAAACAACCCCTTGTTGGCCATGTGCAGGTGGTAGTTGGGGCAGGACCAAATGTGGACCAGGACCTATTCTCCTCCTACCTCTTCCTTTTCTGCCTCCCTCCCCCTCTCTTTGACATCTCTTTCTATTTATATGTCCTTTCCCTTTCTGTTCTTTGTGATGCTGAAGGAGCAACTGACCATCATCATTAAAGATCTAAATGAGGAGTGGGCAACTGCACTGGAACCAATTTTCCCTCCTGCAACCATACTTGTCAGCACACCAAAATGCCCCAAAATATTTCCATTTTCTTCTATGTTCATCTAGTAGACATTTTGGGAAGTATGTTAATGAAAATGAAAGTATCTGGAGTGGGGTGGGTGTTCTGTGGGAGTTTTATGCGAGTTTTTCTGGGAAACTAGTGAATCTCATAACTTGGCCTTTGGTGCAGAGGCGTTCAACTGTGAGGAGTTTCTGAATCCCACCTCTCTCCTCAGCAGGATTTGATGGAAGTGGAAGACATGCCTATGCCCTGTGAAGTCTTGCAAAGAGGTAAGGAACAGCAGCATAGATGTCAACATCTGTTAAATATGAAACATTGACTAATCAAGTCCCTGCCATCCAGACTCAGCCACCTATAAATCTCCAAACAGCTGGGAGTCTTTGTTACTCACAATCATTTTGGCAGTGTTCTTGGCACTTGTGTAATTCTTGGGATTCTTGGTTTCTAGATGGGCTACAGCTAACATCTCATTTTTTTTTACTCATATTGACTTTGGTTATCTGGACTACTAGCTTGGTGTAACAATGTCTGGACTGCCTGAGACCTTCTTGTGTCTGTGTCTCCATTCATCTTCCTGTACTTTGTGTATTACCTGTGCATGATGTGGATTGGTTTGATTTACCTGTAGCTGCTTCCTCTGCAATAGTCTGTCTCTCTGGGTACTTGTTGCCCATAGACATAGGACAATGGCGGTTTTAAGGACCAAGTGGGGTCTGAAACACTGGAGGCCACATATGGAAGTTTATCGCACTGGCCCTGAAACGGGCCCAGTGCATTCTAAAATGTGCATGCACGCAGGCGCGCACGGAATGGGATGGGGCCAAGAACCCCATTTTATTGCACGCTGGAATGCCGACTTTGCCGCCGGGTGTTCCAATTGTGTCCCCATTCCATTCTCAGAAATGGCACCTATGGAACGGAACAGGGACGCAATTGGAACGCCCATTCCAGCGTGCGATAAAATGGAGTTCTTAGCCCCATCCCATTCCACGTGCACCTGTGCCCGCGCACATTTTAGAATGCACCGGGCCTGTTTCAGGGCCAGTGCGATAAACTTCCATATGTGGCCCTTGGGTTGCACTTTCTACATCCCTGATCTAAATCAACAGGCTGCAGAAGACACTTGAATTAGGTTCAAATTGAATTATGTCTGCAGGTGACCTCAGGGCTACAGGTCATCCATTTCTATCTTGCAAAACCTTTTTGGTTGTATATGCCACATAAAGACAAAATCATTTCTTTGAACTCTGAGCACATATTATGGGGGGACAGGACACTGGTCTGTCAAAACAAATGTGTGCTAAATTACCCGAAGAATCTGAACTTTGTGTGGAGTTTAGTGACTGATCTTTATCCAGAGCCTACATTTGTAAATATATCTTATTCATTTTCCTTTTTTTCATGTAACTTCTCAGAACATATAGATTGTACAGTAGCACATTTTAGAGTCATGTGTTCTGTGCTGTTATAGCCATTTGGCATTTCAGACATATTCCCCCCCCCTTTTTTTTTTTGAACAGTTAATTTGCTAGGTTATGTCTGCCAAGATGGATGGCTGCCATTTCTTGGAATGTTTTGTGTTTATGGTAGTAAAGCTGAGTTTATAAAGTGACTTGTAGTAAGTACTTCAGCATGTGAAGCCTTTGGCAATGCCCTAATTGCGGTTACTTGTCAGACATTTACATTCAAAGGCCACTGATTTCTGTCAA